>NW_025961028.1:0-74259 GCF_023159225.1 Perognathus longimembris pacificus
AAATATCTCCACTGAGATTAAGAAAAGCACTAGCTTAATAAATTAAATACTTCCTGGTATGGTTACTGTACTGGTAACTCCCCAAAAGAATCTGGATTGTGGTGAGGGAACAGAGAAAAAAGCTCATTTAGGACCTGCACTTACGAAGTGGGTAGGCAGCTGTATATCAGGGAGTAAACCTGAGAATAAAAACAGCTGGAGCTTGTTAAGGTAATTACAGAGGGGAAAGGATAATGTACTGGGAACTCCTCCGAAGAATCTGAGTTGTGGTGAGGGGAGAGAGATAAAAGCTCATTTAGGAACGACATGAAAATGCTGCATAGGTAGCTGTTTATCAGTAAATATCTCCACTGAGATTAAGAAAAGCAGTAGCTTAATAAATAAAGTACTTCCTGGTATGGTTACTGTACTGGTAATTCCCGAAAAGAATCTGGATTGTGGTGACGGAACAGAGAAAAAAGCTCTTTTAGTACCTGCATTTACGAAGGGGGTAGGCAGCTGTATATCAGGGAGTAAAGCCTATGGAGAATAAAAACAGCTGGAGCTTGTTAAGGTAATTACACAGGGGAAAGGATGATGTACTGGGAACCCCTCAAAAGAATCTGATTTGTTTTGAGGGAGAGAGATAAAAGCTCATTTAGGAACGACATGAACATGCTGCATAGGAAGCTGTTTATCAGTAAATATCTCTACTGAGAATAAGAAAAGCACTAGCTTAATAAATTAAGTACTTCCTGGTATGGTTACTGTACTGGTAACTCCCCAAAAGAATCTGAATTGTGGTGAGGGAACAGAGAAAAAAGCTCATTTAGGACCTGCACTTACGAAGTGGGTAGGCAGCTGTATATCAGGGAGTAAACCTTCTGAGAATAAAAACAGCTGGAGCTTGTTAAGGTAATTACAGAGGGGAAAGAATAATGTACTGGGAACTCCTCAGAAGAATCTGATTTGTTTTGAGGGGAGAGAGATAAAAGCTGATTTAGGAACGACATGAACATGCTGCATAGGTAGCTGTTTATCAGTAAATATCTCCACTGAGATTAAGAAAAGCACTAGCTTAATAAATTAAATACTTCCTGGTATGGTTACTGTACTGGTAACTCCCCAAAAGAATCTGGATTGTGGTGAGGGAACAGAGAAAAAAGCTCATTTAGGACCTGCACTTACGAAGTGGGTAGGCAGCTGTATATCAGGGAGTAAACCTTCTGAGAATAAAAACAGCTGGAGCTTGTTAAGGTAATTACAGAGGGGAAAGGATAATGTACTGGGAACTCCCCCGAAGAATCTGATTTGTGGTGAGGGGATAGAGATAAAATCTCATTTAGGAACGACATGAAAATGCTGCATAGGTAGCTGTTTATCAGTAAATATCTCCACTGAGATTAAGAAAAGCAGTAGCTTAATAAATAAAGTACTTCCTGGTATGGTTACTGTACTGGTAACTCCCCAAAAGGATCTGGATTGGGGTGACGGAACAGAGAAAAAAGCTCATTTAGGACCTGCATTTATGAAGGCGGTAGGCAGCTGTATATCAGGGAGTACACCTTCTGAGAATAAAAACAGCTGGAGCTTGTTAAGGTAATTACACAGGGGAAAGGATAATGTACTGGGAACTCCTCAGAAGAATCTGATTTATGGTGAGGGGAGAGAGATAAAAGCTCACTTAGGAACGACATGAACATGCTGCGTAGGTAGCTGTTTATCAGTAAATATCTCCACTGAGATTAAGAAAAGCAGTAGCTAATAAATTAAGTACTTCCTGGTGTGTTTACTGTACTGGTAACTCCCCAAAAGAATCTGGATTGTGGTGAGGGAACAGAGAAAAAAGCTCATTTAGTACCTGCACTTACGAAAGGGGTAGACAGCTGTATATCAGGGAGTATCCCATCTGAGAATAAAAACAGCTGGAGAATGTTAAGGTAATCACACAGGGGAAAGGATAATGTACTGGGAACTCTTCTGAAGAATCTGGTTTGTGGTGAGGGGAGAGAGATAAAAGCTCATTTAGGAACGACATGAAAATGCTGCATAGGTAGCTGTTTATCAGTAAATATCTCCACTGAGATTAAGAAAAGCAGTAGCTTAATAAATTAAGGATTCCTGGTATGGGTACTCTACTGGTAACACCCCAGAAGAATCTGGATTGTGGTGATGGAACAGAGAAAAAAGCTCATTTAGGACTTGCACTTACGAAGGGGGTATGCAGGTGTATATCAGGGAGTATCCCTTCGGAGAATAAAAACAGCTGGAGCTTGTTAAGGTAATTACACAGGGGAAAGGATGATGTACTGGGAACCCCTCAAAAGAATCTGATTTGTTTTGAGGGAGAGAGATAAAAGCTCATTTAGGAACGACATGAACATGCTGCATAGGAAGCTGTTTATCAATAAATATCTCTACTGAGAATAAGAAAAGCACTAGCTTAATAAACTAAGTACTTCCTGGTATGGTTACTGTACTGGTAACTCCCCAAAAGAATCTGAATTGTGGTGAGGGAACAGAGAAAAAAGCTCATTTAGGACCTGCACTTACGAAGTGGGTAGGCAGCTGTATATCAGGGAGTAAACCTTCTGAGAATAAAAACAGCTGGAGCTTGTTAAGGTAATTACAGAGGGGAAAGGATAATGTACTGGGAACTCCCCCGAAGAATCTGATTTGTGGTGAGGGGAGAGAGATAAAATCTCATTTAGGAACGACATGAAAATGCTGCATAGGTAGCTGTTTATCAGTAAATATCTCCACTGAGATTAAGAAAAGCAGTAGCTTAATAAATAAAGTACTTCCTGGTATGGTTACTGTACTGGTAACTCCCCAAAATAATCTGGATTGTGGTGACGGAACAGAGAAAAAAGCTCATTTAGTACCTGCACTTACGAAGGGGGTAGGCAGCTGTATATCAGGGAGTACACCTTCTGAGAATAAAAACAGCTGGAGCTTGTTAAGGTAATTACACAGGGGAAAGGATAATGTACTGGGAACTCCTCAGAAGAATCTGATTTGTGTTGATGGGAGAGAGATAAAAGCTCATTTAGGAACGACATGAACATGCTGCGTAGGTAGCTGTTTATCAGTAAATATCTCCACTGAGATTAAGAAAAGCAGTAGCTTAGTAAATTAAGTACTTCCTGGTATGGTTACTGAACTGGTAACTCCCCAAAGAATCTGGATTGTGGTGAGGGAACAGAGAAAAAAGCTCATTTAGGCTTACACTTACGAAGGGGGTAGGCAGTTGTATATCAGGGAGTATCCCTTCGAAGAATAAAAATAGCTGGAGCTTGTTAAGGTAATTACACAGGAGAAAGAATAATGTACTGGGAACTCCTCGAAAGAATCTGATTTGTTTTGAGGGGAGAGAGATAAAAGCTCATTTAGGAACGACATGAACATGCTGCATAGGTAGCTGTTTATCAGTAAATATCTCCACTGAGATTAAGAAAAGCACTAGCTTAATAAATTAAATACTTCCTGGTATGGTTACTGTACTGGTAACTCCCCAAAAGAATCTGGATTGTGGTGAGGGAACAGAGAAAAAAGCTCATTTAGGACCTGCACTTACGAAGTGGGTAGGCAGCTGTATATCAGGAAGTAAACCTGAGAATAAAAACAGCTGGAGCTTGTTAAGGTAATTACAGAGGGGAAAGGATAATGTACTGGGAACTCCTCCGAAGAATCTGATTTGTGGTGAGGGGAGAGAGATAAAAGCTCATTTAGGCCCTACACTTACGAAGGGGGTAGGCAGTTGTATATCAGGGAGTATCCCTTCGGAAAATAAAAATAGCTGGAGCTTGTTAAGGTAATTACACAGGAGAAAGAATAATGTATTGGGAACTCCTCAAAAGAATCTGATTTGTTTTGAGGGGAGAGAGATAAAAGCTCATTTAGGAACGACATGAAAATGCTTCATAGGAAGCTGTTTATCTGTAAATATCTCCACTGACATTAAGAAAAGCAGTAGCTTAATAAACTAAGTAATTCCTGGTGTGGTTACTGTAATGGTAACTCCCCAAAAGAATCTGGATTGTGGTGAGGGAACAGAGAAAAAAGCTCATTTAAGACCTGCACTTACCAATGGGGTAGGCAGCTGTATATCAGGGAGTATCCCTTCTGAGAATAAAAACAGCTGGAGTTTGTTAAGGTAATTACACAGGGGAAAGGATAATGTACTGGGAACTCCTCAAAATAATCTGATTTGTGGTGAAGGGAGACAGATAAAAGCTCATTTAGGAACGACATGAACATGCTGCTTAGGTAGCTGTTTATCAGTAAATATCTCCACTGAGATTAAGAAAAGCAGTAGCTTAATAAATTATGTACTTACTGGTATGGTTACTGTACTGGTAACTCCACAAAAGAATCTGGATTGTGGTTAGGAAACACAGAAAAAATCTCATTTATGACCTGCACTTACAAAGGGGGTAGGCAGCTCTATATCAGGGAGTATCCCTTCTGAGAATAAAAACAGCTGATGCTTGTTAAGTTAATTACACAGGGGAAAGGATAATGTACTGGGAACTCCTCAGAAGAATCTGATTTGTGGTGAGGGGAGAGAGATAATAGCTCATTTAGGAACGACATGAAAATGCTGCATAGGTAGCTGTTTATCAGTAAATATCTCCACTGAGATTAAGAAAATCAGTAGCTTAATAAATTACGTACTTCCTGGTATGGTTACTGTACTGGTAACTCCCCAAAAGAATCTGGATTGTGGTGAGGGAACAGAGAAAAAGCGCATTTAGGACCTGCACTTACGAAGGGGGTAGGCATCTGTATATCAGGGAGTAAACCTTCTGAGAATAAAAACAGCTGGAGCTTGTTAAGGTAATTACACAGGGGAAAGGATAATGTACTGGGAACTCCTCAGAAGAATCTGATTTATGGTGAGGGGATAGAGATAAAAGCTCACTTAGGAACGACATGAACATGCTGCGTAGGTAGCTGTTTATCAGTAAATATCTCCACTGAGATTAAGAAAAGCAGTAGCTTTATAAATTAAGTACTTCCTGGTATGGTTACTGTACTGGTAACTCCCCAAAAGAATCTGGATTGTGGTGAGGGAACAGAGAAAAAAGCTCATTTAGTGCCTGCACTTACGAAGGGGGTAGGGAGCTGTATATCAGGGAGTATCCCTTCTGAGAATAAAAACAGCTGGAGCTTGTTGAGGTACTTACACAGGGGAAAGGAGAATGTACTGGGAACTCCTCAGAAGAATCTGATTTTTAGTGAGGGGAGAGAGATAAAAGCTCATTTAGTAACGGCATGAAAATGCTGCATAGGTAGTTGTTTATCAGTAAATAGCTCCACTGAGATTAAGAAAAGCAGTAGCTTAAAAAATTAAGTACGTCCTGGTATGGTTACTGTACTGGTATCTCCCCAATAGAATCTGGATTGTGGTGAGGGAACAGCGAAAAAAGCTCATTTAGGACCTGCACTTACGAAGGGGGTAGGCAGCTGTATATCAGGGAGTATCCCTTTGGAGAATAAAAACAGCTTGAGCTTGTTAAGGTAATTACACAGGAGAAAGTATAATGTACTGGGAACTCCTCAAAAGAATCTGATTTGTTTTGAGGGGAGAGAGATAAAAGCTCATTTAGGAAAGACATGAACATGCTGCATAGGTAGCTGTTTATCAGTAAATATCTCCACTGAGATTAAGAAAAGCAGTAGCTTAATAAATTAAGTACTTCCTGGTATGGTTACTGTACTGTTAACTCCCCAAAAGAATCTGGATTGTGGTGAGGGAACAGAGAAAAAAGCTCATTTAGGACCTGCACTTACGAAGGGGGTTGGCAGCTGTATATCAGGGAGTAAACCTTCTGAGAATAAAAACAGCTGGAGCTTGTTAAGGTAATTACACAGGGGAAAGGATAATGTACTGGGAACTCCTCAGAAGAATCTGAATTGTGGTGAGGGGAGAGAGATAAAAGCTCATTTAGGAACGACATGAACATGCTGCATAGGTAGCTGTTTATCAGTAAATATCTCCACTGTGATTAAGAAAAGCTGAGGCTTAATAAATTAAGTACTTCCTGTTATGGTTACTGTACTGGTAACTCCACAAAAGAATCTGGATTGTGGTGAGGGAACAGAGAATAAAGCTAATTTAGGACCTGCACTTACGAAGGGGGTAGGCAGCTGTATATCAGGGGGTAAACCTTCTGAGAATAAAAACAGCTGGAGCTTGTTAAGGTAATTACACAGGGGAAAGGATAATGTACTGGGAACTCCTCAGAAGACTCTGATTTGTGGTGAGGGGAGAGAGATAAAAGGTCATTTAGGAACGAGATGAACATGCTGCATAGGTAGCTGTTTATCAGTAAATATCTCCACTGAGATTAAGAAAAGCAGTAGCTTAATAAATTAAGAACTTACTGGTATGGTTACTGTACTGGTAACTCCACAAAAGAATCTGGATTGTGGTTAGGAAACACAGAAAAAAGCTCATTTATGACCTGCACTTACAAAGGGGGTAGGCAGGTGTATATCAGGGAGTATCCCTTCTGAGAATAAAAACAGCTGGAGCTTGTTAAGGTAATTACACAGGGGAAAGGATAATGTACTGGGAACTGCTCAGAAGAATCTGATTTGTGGTGACGGGAGAGAGATAAAAGCTCATTTAGGAACGACATGAACATGCTGCGTAGGTAGCTGTTTATCAGTAAATATCTCCACTGAGATTAAGAAAAGCAGTAGCTTAATAAATTAAGTACTTCCTGGTATGGTTCCTGTACTGGTAACTCCCCAAAAGAATCTGGATTGTGGTGAGGGAACAGAGGAAAAAGCGCATTTAGGACCTGCACTTACGAAGGGGGTAGGCATCTGTATATCAGGGAGTAAAACTTCTGAGAATAAAAAAAGCTGGAGCTTGTTAAGGTAATTACACAGGGGAAAGGATAATGTACTGGGAACTCCTCAGAAGAATCTGATTTGTGGTGAGGGGAGAGAGATAAAAGCTCATTTAGGAACGACATGAACATGCTGCCTAGGTAGCTGTTTATCAGTAAATATCTCCACTGAGATTAAGAAAAGCAGTAGCTTAATAAATTAAGTACTTCCTGGTATGGTTACTGTACAGGTAACTCCCCAAAAGAATCTGGATTGTGGTGAGGGAACAGAGAACAAAGCTCATTTAGGACATGCACTTACGAAGGGGGTAGGCAGCTTTATATCAGGGAGTAAACCTTATGGAGAAAAAAAACAGCTGGAGCTTGTTAAGGTAATTACACAGGGGAAAGGATAATGTACTGGGAACTCCTCAGAAGAATCTGATTTATGGTGAGGGGATAGAGATAAAAGCTCACTTAGGAACGACATGAACATGCTGCGTAGGTAGCTGTTTATCAGTAAATATCTCCACTGAGATTAAGAAAAGCAGTAGCTTAATAAATTAAGTACTTCCTGGTATGTTTACTGTACTGGTAACTCCCCAAAAGAATCTGGATTGTGGTGAGGGAACAGAGAAAAAAGCTCATTTAGGACCTGCACTTACGAAGGGGGTAGGCAGCTGTATATCAGGGAGTATCCCTTCTGAGAATAAAAACAGCTAGAGCTTGTTAAGGTAATTACACAGGGGAAAGGATAATGTACTGGGAACTCCTCAGGAGAATCTGATTTGTGGTGAGGGGAGAGAGATAAAAGCTCATTTAGGAACGACATGAAAATGCTTCATAGGAAGCTGTTTATCTGTAAATATCTCCACTGACATTAAGAAAAGCAGTAGCTTAATAAACTAAGTAATTCCTGGTGTGGTTACTGTAATGGTAACTCCCCAAAAGAATCTGGATTGTGGTGAGGGAACAGAGAAAAAAGCTCATTTAAGACCTGCACTTACCAATGGGGTAGGCAGCTGTATATCAGGGAGTATCCCTTCTGAGAATAAAAACAGCTGGAGCTTGTTAAGGTAATTACACAGGGGAAAGGATAATGTACTGGGAACTCCTCAAAATAATCTGATTTGTGGTGAAGGGAGACAGATAAAAGCTCATTTAGGAACGACATGAACATGCTGCTTAGGTAGCTGTTTATCAGTAAATATCTCCACTGAGATTAAGAAAAGCAGTAGCTTAATAAATTAAGTACTTACTGGTATGGTTACTGTACTGGTAACTCCACAAAAGAATCTGGATTGTGGTTAGGAAACACAGAAAAAATCTCATTTATGACCTGCACTTACAAAGGGGGTAGGCAGCTCTATATCAGGGAGTATCCCTTCTGAGAATAAAAACAGCTGATGCTTGTTAAGTTAATTACACAGGGGAAAGGATAATGTACTGGGAACTCCTCAGAAGAATCTGATTTGTGGTGAGGGGAGAGAGATAATAGCTCATTTAGGAACGACATGAAAATGCTGCATAGGTAGCTGTTTATCAGTAAATATCTCCACTGAGATTAAGAAAATCAGTAGCTTAATAAATTACGTACTTCCTGGTATGGTTACTGTACTGGTAACTCCCCAAAAGAATCTGGATTGTGGTGAGGGAACAGAGAAAAAGCGCATTTAGGACCTGCACTTACGAAGGGGGTAGGCATCTGTATATCAGGGAGTAAACCTTCTGAGAATAAAAACAGCTGGAGCTTGTTAAGGTAATTACACAGGGGAAAGGATAATGTACTGGGAACTCCTCAGAAGAATCTGATTTATGGTGAGGGGATAGAGATAAAAGCTCACTTAGGAAAGACATGAACATGCTGCGTAGGTAGCTGTTTATCAGTAAATATCTCCACTGAGATTAAGAAAAGCAGTAGCTTTATAAATTAAGTACTTCCTGGTATGGTTACTGTACTGGTAACTCCCCAAAAGAATCTGGATTGTGGTGAGGGAACAGAGAAAAAAGCTCATTTAGTGCCTGCACTTACGAAGGGGGTAGGGAGCTGTATATCAGGGAGTATCCCTTCTGAGAATAAAAACAGCTGGAGCTTGTTAAGGTACTTACACAGGGGAAAGGAGAATGTACTGGGAACTCCTCAGAAGAATCTGATTTTTAGTGAGGGGAGAGAGATAAAAGCTCATTTAGTAACGGCATGAAAATGCTGCATAGGTAGTTGTTTATCAGTAAATAGCTCCACTGAGATTAAGAAAAGCAGTAGCTTAAAAAATTAAGTACGTCCTGGTATGGTTACTGTACTGGTATCTCCCCAATAGAATCTGGATTGTGGTGAGGGAACAGCGAAAAAAGCTCATTTAGGACCTGCACTTACGAAGGGGGTAGGCAGCTGTATATCAGGGAGTATCCCTTTGGAGAATAAAAACAGCTTGAGCTTGTTAAGGTAATTACACAGGAGAAAGTATAATGTACTGGGAACTCCTCAAAAGAATCTGATTTGTTTTGAGGGGAGAGAGATAAAAGCTCATTTAGGAAAGACATGAACATGCTGCATAGGTAGCTGTTTATCAGTAAATATCTCCACTGAGATTAAGAAAAGCAGTAGCTTAATAAATTAAGTACTTCCTGGTATGGTTACTGTACTGTTAACTCCCCAAAAGAATCTGGATTGTGGTGAGGGAACAGAGAAAAAAGCTCATTTAGGACCTGCACTTACGAAGGGGGTTGGCAGCTGTATATCAGGGAGTAAACCTTCTGAGAATAAAAACAGCTGGAGCTTGTTAAGGTAATTACACAGGGGAAAGGATAATGTACTGGGAACTCCTCAGAAGAATCTGAATTGTGGTGAGGGGAGAGAGATAAAAGCTCATTTAGGAACGACATGAACATGCTGCATAGGTAGCTGTTTATCAGTAAATATCTCCACTGTGATTAAGAAAAGCTGAGGCTTAATAAATTAAGTACTTCCTGTTATGGTTACTGTACTGGTAACTCCACAAAAGAATCTGGATTGTGGTGAGGGAACAGAGAATAAAGCTAATTTAGGACCTGCACTTACGAAGGGGGTAGGCAGCTGTATATCAGGGGGTAAACCTTCTGAGAATAAAAACAGCTGGAGCTTGTTAAGGTAATTACACAGGGGAAAGGATAATGTACTGGGAACTCCTCAGAAGACTCTGATTTGTGGTGAGGGGAGAGAGATAAAAGCTCATTTAGGAACGACATGAACATGCTGCATAGGTAGCTGTTTATCAGTAAATATCTCCACTGAGATTAAGAAAAGCAGTAGCTTAATAAATTAAGTACTTCCTGGTATGGTTACTGTACTGGTAACTCCACAAAGAATCTGGATTGTGGTGAGGGATCAGAGAAAAAAGCTCATATAGGACGTGTACTTACGAAGGGGGTAGGCAGCTGTCTATCAGGGAGTAAACCTTCTGAGAATAAAAACAGCTGGAGCTTGTCAAGGTAATTACACAGGGGAAAGGATAACGTACTGGGAACTCCTCAGAAGAATCTGATTTATGGTGAGGGGAGAGAGATAAAAGCTCATTTAGGAACGACATGAACATGCTGCCTAGGTAGCTGTTTATCAGTAAATATCTCCACTGAGTTTAAGAAAAGCAGTAGCTTAATAAATTATGTACTTCCTTGTGTTGGGGATTATTATTGCCTGGGAAAGACTGCCCTTCCACCAGCCTTGGGACAATAGAAGTCCCTCCCACCTTCTGACCCCCACCCCTTGGTAGGTAAACACGTGCGTGCCACTATGATGGGGTTGTCCCGCCCACAAAGTGAAGTTTCGTGATGTCACTTGAACGTGACCCCTAGCCTATGACTGACCCTTTGGCCAGCCCCCTTTCTTTCCCGCCATTACTTCTATATAAGTGCCCTTCCATATTAAAGTCTTTGAGACGCATTCCACCACCGCAGCGTGTCCCTGATGCCTTCCTTTTCGCCTCTGTCCTCGGTAACGTGGGGGGACTGGGGGGAGGGGAAGCTTCAGCAACCCGTCCTCAACTTAGCGCTTGCCCATGTGAGCACTCCTCTGGTCTTCCGCTGGCGGAGGGCCAGGCTGAGTGCTCTTTCATAGAGTTTGTGGTTACCATTCTCCCCGTGGGGGGAGAAAGGGGGTGTCCAGAACCCCAACATAAATGGCGCCCGAACAGGGACCGAATCGTACGGCCGAGAAGTTCGGGGTACAGTATCCCCACAGATTGCTAAGTAGGGTTTTAGAGGAGGGTCCTGCCCATCCAGACGGGGCAGAAGCATGGAGACACAGGCTCACGGGACGCGGCGCCAGAGAGTTGCCCCGCTGTGGCGATTTGGCGCCAGGGGGTGGAGGGAGCGGGGCGTGCTTCCCGCGGAAACATGTCAGTGGAGCAGTGGGGCCGCAGCAAGAGGAATGCAACCCCGGGCTGGGGTTGGTTCTGCTCTGCGCGCCCCGGGCCAGACGGCGGTCCCGGCACCCGCAGTGGCGCTTGAGAAGCAGTGGGTGGCCGAGCGCCGGAGCGGTTTGGCTTGCGCGGGCTGAGCGTGAGTACACTGTGCTCCGCGCCGCCCCAGGTTTGCCAGCTGCGTGCGCTGGGGCTCGCGTGGCCCCGGGCGGCACCAGGCGTCTTTTGCGGTAGCATTTGGGCAGCCAAGTGTGGCGGGCCGAGCACGGCGTGGCGGTGGCGAGGTTCCGCCATGTGGGAAGCTGTGGCATGGCGGCGGCAGGGCTGCGGATAGAGTTAAAAAAAAAAAAAAGGCGTGGCGTGCAGTTTAGACCATGGGCCGGTGTCCCCGCTGGGGTACGCGGGCTGCAGCAGCGGCGGCAGCAGCCCCGGAGTGGCTGGACCTGCTGCAGCCCGGCAAACTGCTTTATGCCCGCCGATGGTCGTTAAGCTCAGAAATTCGGGTGAGTTGGTTGAATCCTGATTTCTCTGACTTAACACACACGTGGAGCACAATGGGGCACGCCATATTGGAGGCGGGGCCCCACCAATTCCCCTCAGGTGAGGGGCGTGCCAGGCTTGCCTGGGCTGGCCGATTGCGCTGCAGCTGAGAGAGGCAAGCACCCCGCTGTGCTTGCCTGCACATTTTCTCTCTGTGTCAGACTTACAGCTGCAGATGGGGTTGGAGCCAAGAAAGTCAAGTTATAAACTAAAATGGAATATTAAAAGGAAAACAAAGAGTTTTGATACAGCAATAGGTAATTTGATTGAACTTCCATGTTTACCAGTTCAAAGATATAAAATCAACTGGAGTTTTTCTAGATGGATAAAAGGGTTTGCTTGTCCACTGTGATTTAAAAATTGTCATGTTGGGAGTGTGTAATTAACAGGTTTCCCTTTTGTTTTTTATTCAACCACGTGGTTCTATTATGGGCAAATTAATATCATTTGCCGCTGGAATTCCAGAAAATTTAAATGGCCAATCAAAGCAATTTTAAAGAGCGCTCAGGTATTTTTGTGTGTGTGTGTGCGCGCGCACGCGTGTGGTTGTTGGTAAGATTTAAAAGCATAACAATAGGTTTCCATCCTGATGTTCGATGCAGATAAAGGTGCCTAGAAAAATTTCCATAAGGTTCAAATATGCAACATGTGGTAAAAGTACACCAGTATGTTATTTTATATTCAGTGTGTTTCCATAAAGTTCAAATATGCAGCATGTAGTAAAAGCACAATGGTATAAAATCAGCATGTTATTTTATACTCAGTGTGTTAAAAGCTAAGTGTGCATGTAGCCTTAACAACTCTTTGGCATAAATTAAGATTTTACCTTCCCATTTTTTCTCCTGTGTTCTCATAAACTCTCAAGATCAAGAAATTGAGATTGCTTCATACAAATGTGACTATTAACCTCAACTTTCCTGACCCAGGATTAATATATTGTTTTATAGGATACAGGTGGACAGATGTGCTAGCCGCATGGATGGGCAGCAGCTCCTGGACACGGGAAGCTGCCACCACATTCTGTTCCCAAACTGCCTTGTTTCACTACTAATGATTCTTTGCTCTCTCTCCCATTGGAAGCTGCTCGAATGATTTATGAGCCTTGTGAGGATGTGAATAGTTCCATCCTAACAGTTACTCCAGGTTAAATCACCATAGTTATGTTAGTGGTCACAGCTAGCCAGGTAAAATTTGGTGATTAAAAAAAGTCTTTAAATTTTGTGATTAAAAAAAAAGTCTTTTCACCCTGCTTAAACCAGAAGGGCATCAATATACCAGAGCCAGAAATGCTGAAAAATTTTAAACACCCTAACCAATCTATATAGAAATTTTGCAGGCAACCCAGAGCAAGATGTGAGCAAGAGAAGCCACTACAGCCTTGCCTCGAGTTCCCCATCGCATGGCATGGAACTTGCCAAATGGGGATGAGGGACGCAGCCACTTCCGAGACTGAGGATTCCACAATGCTTTAACCCTTTGCCCTTGGTTGTCATTTATCTGTGTTCTCTTTCACTTGCCAGTGGGATTCAACGGCATGATTCAAGTTGATGGCATGTAAATCTCATGTTCTCTAAGTGTTATAGCCAAACCTTCACAAGCAGTTTTTGGTCAGTTCTCAACGGGTTACAAATGGATTATCTCTGTTGTGTTTTTTCCTTGTTGCTCAATTGGGAATAAAAAGGGCTTGTAGGACTATGACTCCCTGGATAGTTCAAAGCCAGCCCGGGCAAAAGGAAAAAATCTCTCCAAAATCCCACCTCCCAGTTAACAGCAAAGAGCCAGATTGAGAGCTCAACCACAGAGAGCGAGCAAAAGGCTGAAGCAGCACCGTGACTCAAGTGGTAGAGCACTAGCCTTGAGCAAAAGTGCTCATGGACAGTGCTCAGGCCCCGAGTTCAAACGCGGATGGGAAAATACAATTCCAGCCACAAACGTTAAAATTCCTGGGACTTAGCCAGTCCAGGAGACGGAAAGGTGGAGTGGAGTGAGAGGAGAATGGTGCCATATTATCCTAAAGGGAGCTGCCTTGTTTCACCCTTTCAAAATGGATCAGAGCCGGGAAATCGAGAGAGATAATTCCTGTCCATTTTCTTCTTTTTTGCCAGTTGTATATAGGTGTATATATATATTTATTTATTTTTTGCCTCTGACTGGCTATGCCAAACCAGTTTTCTATCATTAACCACTTCTTTCAGTCGTTTCTCCTTACTCGTTCACTTTACAATTGGGTTTATGTTCCAAAAGGGAACTGTTCCTGGCTTATGCCCAGGGTGTGTTCTATGCCATTCATGCCAACCAGCTCTGAGAACTTGTCGATACTTTGCCTGACCTTTTCAAAAGTGTCTTTTGACAGAATAACATCTCTTGCTGATATCACCAATGGGGAATTTGCCGTTCACAGTCGTCACCCTAACACAGGCCTGAACCCTGGAGGCACCAGCCTTGGAAACTTCTGGGTATGCCCAAAGACTCAGGGGGGGCTGGAGAAAACCATAGCGCTCTCTGGCCCTAGTGACCATACTCATGGTAATGATGGGGACTTTTTGCCAGCTACACCGGACTGCCAGGCTGACCAGGGGCCCTTGATTTACGTCGCCCCCTTGACAGCAGGAAGTAGCTACAGAAGACGAGACCTCCATCCATACTCCCTGCCTGGTGGCCGCCGGTGTCATAATTTTAAAAAACAAAAGGGGGAGCTATTCCCCAGGATTAATTAAGGATTCCCTAGGATTAATTAAGGATTAGTTATGCTTATGTTAATTATCCAGAAATTTTAAATCATCCCGAATCAGTGTGGGATGGAGTACAGTATATGTGTTTTTCCAGATTGGAAAATTAAACCCAGAGCACCCACTCTGGAGAAATGTTTTCTTGTTCTCTCCAGGAAAAGGAGGACCATGTTGGACTTCTGCTCTCCCATGGAAATATGGAAAGTAGGACTGCCTACGGTAGGAGGCAACCAAGCTTCCTTTCCTTGTTTGCTTTCTAGATTCCTTCTTGAGCATCTCATGGCTCATGGAAAGTAGGACTGCCTATGGTAGGAAGCAACCAAGCTTCCTTTCCTTGTTTGCTTTCTAGATTCCTTCTTGAGCATCTCATGGCTCAATGTTTTGCTGTGGCAATACTGCCTACAGCGTCACACAAAGAAACCAAAGGAATTTTGCACCATGCTTCTTCCTTTCCTCTCCCCCTGCTGCTAGACTTGGGGAGTCCCGTTGGAAAGAAAATAGGAGCTGAGGGTATTGACACTCAACCCCAATGTTTTATGATAGAAATGTTTAAAAGGGTAAATGCAAAGGTTTAACACCTTGGCTTCAATGTTTATATAAAAGAATGTTTTACTAATCACTTATGTTTGAGTTATCAGCTACTGAGAACTGCCGGGAATGCCAGAGTTTCAGCTTCTACCTCACCAACAAAAGAGGGCTGCTGTCTGCACCTTCCTGCACTTGGCAGAAACCAGCTGAGGATTCTGACTTCTGGACATAGCCAGATGGATGGACTCTTACCTACCCCTCACCCCAGTTTTGTGGAAGGGGCCCCACAGATCTTATGTCAGCATTTGCCTTATGCCCACACATGCCATGTGTTTACAGCATCCCCTGCTTATTGAAAAAAACAAAAAGGGGGAGATGTTGGGGATTATTATGGCCTGGGAAAGACTGCCCCTCCACCAGCCTTGGGACAATAGAAGTCCCTCCCACCTTCTGACCCCCACCCCTTGGGAGGTGAACACATGCGTGTCACCATGATGGGGTTGTCCCGCCCACAAAGGGAAGTTTCGTGATGTCACTTTATGAACGTGACCCCTAGCCTATGACTGACCCTTTGGCCAGCCCCCTTTCTTTCCCGCCATTACTTCTATATAAGTGCCCTTCCATATTAAAGTCTTTGAGACGCATTCCACCACCGCAGCGTGTCCCTGATGCCTTCCTTTTCGCCTCTGTCCTCGGTAACGTGGCGGGGCTGGGGGGAGGGGAAGCTTCAGCAACCCGTCCTCAACTTAGCGCTTGCCCATGTGAGCAAGCCTCTGGCCTTCCGCTGGCGGAGGGCCAGGCTGAGTGCTCTTTCATAGAGTTTGTGGTTACCATTCTCCCCGTGGGGGGAGAAAGGGGTGTCCAGAACCCCAACACCTGGTATGGTTATTGTACTGGTAACACCCCAAAAGAATCTGGATTGTGGTGAGGGAACAGAGAAAAAAGCTCATTTAGGACCTGCAATTGCGAAGGGGGTAGGCATCTGTATATCAGGGAGTATCCCTTCTGAGAATAAAAACAGCTGGAGCTTGTTAAGGTAATTACACAGGGGAAAGGATAATGTACTGGGCACTCCTCAGAAGAATCTGATTTGTGGTGAGGGGAGAGAGATAAAAGCTCATTTAGGAACGACATGAACATGCTGCGTAGGTAGCTGTTTATCAGTAAATATCTCCACTGAGTTTAAGAAAAGCAGTAGCTTAATAAATTAAGTACTTCCTGGTATGGTTACTGTACTGGTAACTCCCCAAAAGAATCTGGATTGTGGTGAGGGAACAGAGAAAAAAGCTCATTTAGGACCTGCATTTACGAAGGGGGTGGGCAGCTGTATATCAGGGAGTAAACCTTCTGAGAATAAAAACAGCTGGAGCTTGTTAAGGTAATTACACAGGGGAAAGGATAATGTACTGGGAACTCCTCAGAAGAATCTGATTTGTGGTGAGGGGAGAGAGATAAAAGCTCATTTAGGAACGACATGAACATGCTGCATAGGTAGCTGTTTATCAGTAAATATCTCAACTGAGATTAATTAAAGCAGTAGCTTAATAAATTAAGTACTTCCTGGTATGGTTACTGTACTGGTAACTCCCCAAAATAATCTGGATTGTGGTGAGGGAACAGAGAAAAAAGCTCATTTAGGACCTGCACTTACGAAGGTGGTAGGCAGTGTATATCAGGGAGTATCCCTTCTGAGAATAAAAACAGCTGGAGCTTGTTAAGGTAATTACACAGGGGAAAGGATAATGTACTGGGAACTCCTCAGACGAATCTGAATTGTGGTGAGGGGAGAGAGATAAAAGCTCATTTAGGAATAACATGAACATGCTGCGTAGGTAGATGTTTATCAATAAATATCTCCACTGAGATTACGAAAAGCAGTAGCTTAATAAATTAAGTACTTCCTGGTATGGTTACTGTACTGGTAACTCCCCAAAGAATCTGGATTGTGGTGAGGGAACAGAGAAAAAAGCTCATTTAGGACCTTCACTTACGAAGGGGGTAGGCAGCTGTATATCAGGGAGAAAACCTTCTGAGAATAAAAACAGCTGCAGCTTGTTAAGGTAATTACACAGAGGAAAGGAAAATGTACTGGGAACTCCTCAGAAGAATCTGATTTGTGGTGAGGGGAGAGAGATAAAAGCTCATTTAGGAACGACATGAACATGCTGCATAGGTAGCTGTTTATCAATAAATATCTCCACTGAGATTAAGAAAACCCATAGCTTCATGAATTAAGTACTTCCTGGTATGGTTACTGTACTGGAAACTCCCCAAAAGAATCTGGATTGTGGTGAGGGAACAGAGAAAAAAGCTCATTTAGGACCTGCACTTTCGAAGGGGTAGGCAGCTGTATATAAGGGAGTATCCCTTCTGACAATAAAAACAGCTGGAGCTTGTTAAGGTAATTACACAGGTGAAAGAATAATGTACTGGGAACTCCTCAGAAGAATCTGATTTGTGGTGAGGGGAGAGAGATAAAAGCTCATTTCGGAACGACATGAAAATGCTGCATAGGTAGCTGTTTATCAGTAAATATCTCCACTGAGATTATGAAAAGCAGTAGGTTAATAAATTAAGTACTTCCTGGTATGCTTACTGTACTGGTAACTCCCCAAAAGAATCTGGCTTGTGGTGAGGGAACAGAGAAAAAAGCTCATTTAGGACCTGCACTTACGAAGGGGGTAGGCAGTTGTATATCAGGGAGTATCCCTTCTGAGAATAAAAACAGCTGGAGCTTGTTAAGGTAATTACACAGGGGAAAGGATAATGTACTGGGAACTCCTCAGAAGAATCTTATTTGTGGTGAGGGGAGAGAGATAAAAGCACATTTAGGAACGACATGAAAATGCTGCATGGGTAGCTGTTTTTCAGTAAATATCTCCACTGAGATATAGAAAAGCAGTAGCTTAATATATTAAGTACTTCCTGGTATGGTTACTGTACTGGTAACTCCCCTAAAGAATCTGGATTGTGGTGAGGGAACAGAGAAAAAAGCTCATTTAGGACCTGCACTTACGAAGGGATAGGCAGCTGTATATCAGGGAGTAAACCTTCTGAGAATAAAAACAGCTGGATTTTGTTAAGGTAATTACACAGGGGAAAGGATAATGTACTGGGAACTCCTCAGAAGAATCTGATTTGTGGTGAGGGGAGAGAGATAAAAGCTCATTTAGGAACGACATGAACATGCTGCGTAGGTAGCTGTTTATCAGTAAATATCTCCACTGAGATTGAGAAAAGCAATAGCTTAATAAATAAAGTACTTCCTGGTATGGTTACTGTACTGGTAACTCCCCAAAAGAATCCTGATTATGGTGAGGGAACAGAGAAAAAAAGCTCATTTAAGACCTGCACTTACGAAGAGTGTAGGCAGCTGTACATCAGGGATTATCCCTTCTGAGAATAAAAACAGCTGGAGCTTGTTAAGGTAATTACACATGGGAAAGGATAATGTACTGGGAACTCCTCAGAAGAATCTTATTTGTGGTGAGGGGAGAGAGATAAAAGCTCATTTAGGAACGACATGAAAATGCTGCATAGGTAGCTGTTTATCAGTAAATATCTCCACTGAGATTTAGAAAAGCAGTAGCTTAATAAATTAAGTACATCCTGGTATGGTTACTGTACTGGTAACTCCCCAAAAGAATCTGGATTGTGGTGAGGGAACAGCGTGAAAAGCTCATTGAGGATCTGCACTTACGAAGGGGGTAGGCAGCTGTATATCAGGGAGTAAACCTTCTGAGAATAAAAACAGCTGGAGCTTTTTAAGGTAATTACAGAGGGGAAAGGACAATGTACTGGGAACTCCTCAGAAGAATCTGATTTGTGGTGAGGGGAGAGAGATAAAAGCTCATTTAGGAACGACATGAACATGCTGCGTAGGTAGCTGTTTATCAGTAAATATCTCCACTGAGATTAAGAAAAGCAGTAGCTTAATAAATTAAGTACTTCCTGGTATGGTGACTGTACTGGTAACTCCCCAAAAGAATCTGGATTGTGGTGAGGGAACAGAGAAAAAAGCTCATTTAGGACCTTCACTTACGAAGGGGGTAGGCAGCTGTATATCAGGGAGTAAACCTTCTGAGAATAAAAACAGCTGGAGCTTGTGAAGGTAATTACACAGGGGAAAGGATAATGTACTGGGAACTCCTCAGAAGACTCTGATTTGTGGTGAGGGGAGAGAGATAAAAGCTCATTTAGGAACGACATGAACATGCTGCATAGGTAGCTGTTTATCAGTAAATATCTCCACTGAGATTAAGAAAAGCAGTAGCTTAATAAATTAAGTACTTCCTGGTATGGTTACTGTACTGGTAACTCCCCTAAAGAATCTGGATTGTGGAGAGGGAACAGAGAAAAAAGCTCATTTAGGACCCGCACTTACGAAGGGGGTAGGCAGCTGTATATCAGGGAGTAAACCTTCTGAGAATAAAAACAGCTGGAGCTTTTTAAGGTAATTACAGAGGGGAAAGGACAATGTACTGGGAACTCCTCAGAAGAATCTGATTTGTGGTGAGGGGAGAGAGATAAAAGCTCATTTAAGAAGGACAAGAAAATGCTGCGTAGGAAGCTGTTTATCAGTAAATATCTCCACTGAATTTAAGAAAAGAAGTCGCTTAATAAATTAAGTACTTCCTGGTATGGTTACTGTACTGGAAACTACCCAAAAGAATCTGGATTGTGGTGAGGGAACAGAGAAAAAAGCTCATTTAGGACCTGCACTTACGAAGGGGGTAGGCAGCTGTATATCAGGGAATATCTCTTCTGAGAATAAAAACAGCTGGAGCTTGTTAAGGTAATTACACAGGGGAAAAAATAATGTACTGGGAACTCCTCAGAAGAATCTGATTTGTGGTGAGGGGAGAGAGATAAAAGCTCATTTAAGAACAAAATGAAAATGCTACATAGGTAGCTGTTTATCAGTAAATATCTTCACTGAAATTAAGAAAATCAGTAGCTTAATAAATTAAATACTTCCTGGTATGGTCACTGTACTGGTAACTCCCAAAAAGAATCTGGATTGTGGTGAGGGAACAGAGAAAATGCTCATTTAGGACCTGCACTTACGAAGGGGGTCGTCAGCTGTATGTCAGGGAGTAAACATTCTGAGAATAAAAACTACTGGAGCTTGTTAAGGTAATTACACAGGGGAAAGGATAATGTACTGGGAACTCCTCAGAAGAATATGATTTGTGGTGAGGGGAGAGAGATAAAAGCTCATTTAAGAACAACATGAAAATGCTACAGAGGTAGCTGTTTATCAGTAAATATCTCCACTGAGATTAAGAAAAACAGTACCTTAATAAATTAAATACTTCCTGGTATGGTTACTGGACTGGTAACTACGCAAAAGAATCTGGATTGTGGTGAGGGAACAGAGGAAAAAGCTCATTTAGGACCTGCAGTTACGAAGGGGGTAGGCAGCTGTATATCAGGGAGTATCCCTTCTGAGAATAAAAACAGTTGGAGCTTGTTAAGGTAATTACACAGGGGAAAGTATAATGTACTGGGAACTCCTCAGAAGAATCTGATTTGTGGTGAGGGGAGAGAGGTAAATGCTTATTTAGGAACGACATGAATATGCTGCATAGGGAGCTGTATATCAGTAAATATCTCCACTGAGATTAAGAAAAGCAGTAGCTTAATAAATTAAGTACTTCCAGGTATGGTTACTGTACTGGTAATTCCCCAAAAGAGTCTGGATTGAGGTGAGGGAACAGAGAAAAAAGCTCATTTAGGACCTGCATTTACGAATGGGGAATGCAGCTGTATATCAGGGAATAAACCTTCTGAGACTAAAAACACCTGGAGCTTGTTGAGGTAATTACACAGGGGAAAGGATAATGTACTGGGAACTACTCAGAACAATCTGAATGGTGGTGAGGGGAGAGAGATAAAAGCTCATTTAGGATCGACATGAACATGCTGCGTAGGTAGCAGTTTATCAGTAAGTATGTCCACTGAAATTAAGAAAAGCAGTAGCTTAATAAATTAAGTACTTCCTGGTATGGTTACTGTACTTTTAACTCCCCCAAAGAATCTGGATTGTGGTGAGGGAACAGAGAAAAAAGCTCATTTAGGACCTGCACTTACGAAGTGTTTAGGCAGCTGTATATCAGGAAGTATCCCTTCTGAGAATAAAAACAGCTGGAGCTTGTTAAGGTAATTACACAAGGGAAAGGATAATGTACTGGGAACTCCTCAGAAGAAACTGATTTGTGGTGAGCGGAGAGAGATAAACGCTCATTTAGGAACGACAGGAAAATGCTGCATAGGTAGCTTTTTATCAGTAAATATCTCCACTGAGATTAAGAAAAGCAGTAGCTTAATAAATTAAGTACTTTCTGGTATGGTTACTGTACTGGTAACTCCCCAAAAGAATCTGCATTGTGGTGAGGGTACAGAGAAAAACGTTCATTTAGGACCTGCATTTACGAAGGGGATAGGCCCCTGTATATCAGGGAGTAAACCTTACGAAGGGGGTAGGCAGCAGTATATCAGGAGTAAACCTCCTGAGATTAAAAACAGCTGTAGCTTGTTAAAGTATTTGCACAGGGCAAAGTATAATGTACTGGGAACTCCACAGAAGAATCTGATTTGTGGTGAGAGGAGAGAGATAAAAGCTCATTTAGGCACGACATGAGCATGCTGTGTAGGTAGCTGTTTATCAGTAAACATCTCCACTGTGATTAAGAAAACAGTAGCTTAATAAATTAAGTCCTACCTGGTATGGTTACTGTACTGCTAACTCCCCAAAAGAATCTGGATTGTGGAGAGGGAACAGAGAAAAAAGCTCATTTAGGGCCTGCACTTACGAAGGGGTTAGGCAGCTGTATGGTTACTGTACTGGTAACTCCACAAAAGAATCTGGATTGTGGTGAGGGAACAGAGATAAAAGCTCCTTTAGGACCTGCACTTACGAAGGGGGTAGGCAGCTGTATATCAGGGAGTATCTCTTCTGAGAATAAAAACAGCTGGAGCTTGTTAAGGTAATTACACATGGGAAAGGATAATGTACTGGGAACTCCTCAGAAGAATCTGATTTATGGTGAGGGGATAGAGATAAAAGCTCACTTAGGAACGACATGAACATGCTGCGTAGGTAGCTGTTTATCAGTAAATATCTCCACTGAGATTAAGAAAAGCAGTAGCTTTATAAATTAAGTACTTCCTGGTATGGTTACTGTACTGGTAACTCCCCAAAAGAATCTGGATTGTGGTGAGGGAACAGAGAAAAAAGCTCATTTAGTGCCTGCACTTACGAAGGGGGTAGGGAGCTGTATATCAGGGAGTATCCCTTCTGAGAATAAAAACAGCTGGAGCTTGTTGAGGTACTTACACAGGGGAAAGGAGAATGTACTGGGAACTCCTCAGAAGAATCTGATTTGTGGTGAGGGGAGAGAGATAATAGCTCATTTAGGAACGACATGAAAATGCTGCATAGGTAGCTGTTTATCAGTAAATATCTCCACTGAGATTAAGAAAATCAGTAGCTTAATAAATTACGTACTTCCTGGTATGGTTACTGTACTGGTAACTCCCCAAAAGAATCTGGATTGTGGTGAGGGAACAGAGAAAAAGCGCATTTAGGACCTGCACTTACGAAGGTGGTCGTCAGCTGTATGTCAGGGAGTAAACATTCTGAGAATAAAAACTGCTGGAGCTTGTTAAGGTAATTACACAGGGGAAAGGATAATGTACTGGGAACTCCTCAGAAGAATATGATTTGTGGTGAGGGGAGAGAGATAAAAGCTCATTTAAGAACAACATGAAAATGCTACAGAGGTAGCTGTTTATCAGTAAATATCTCCACTGAGATTAAGAAAAACAGTACCTTAATAAATTAAATACTTCCTGGTATGGTTACTGGACTGGTAACTACGCAAAAGAATCTGGATTGTGGTGAGGGAACAGAGGAAAAAGCTCATTTAGGACCTGCAGTTACGAAGGGGGTAGGCAGCTGTATATCAGGGAGTATCCCTTCTGAGAATAAAAACAGTTGGAGCTTGTTAAGGTAATTACACAGGGGAAAGTATAATGTACTGGGAACTCCTCAGAAGAATCTGATTTGTGGTGAGGGGAGAGAGGTAAATGCTTATTTAGGAACGACATGAATATGCTGCATAGGGAGCTGTATATCAGTAAATATCTCCACTGAGATTAAGAAAAGCAGTAGCTTAATAAATTAAGTACTTCCAGGTATGGTTACTGTACTGGTAATTCCCCAAAAGAGTCTGGATTGAGGTGAGGGAACAGAGAAAAAAGCTCATTTAGGACCTGCATTTACGAATGGGGAATGCAGCTGTATATCAGGGAATAAACCTTCTGAGACTAAAAACACCTGGAGCTTGTTGAGGTAATTACACAGGGGAAAGGATAATGTACTGGGAACTACTCAGAACAATCTGAATGGTGGTGAGGGGAGAGAGATAAAAGCTCATTTAGGATCGACATGAACATGCTGCGTAGGTAGCAGTTTATCAGTAAGTATGTCCACTGAAATTAAGAAAAGCAGTAGCTTAATAAATTAAGTACTTCCTGGTATGGTTACTGTACTTTTAACTCCCCAAAAGAATCTGGATTGTGGTGAGGGAACAGAGAAAAAAGCTCATTTAGGACCTGCACTTACGAAGTGTTTAGGCAGCTGTATATCAGGAAGTATCCCTTCTGAGAATAAAAACAGCTGGAGCTTGTTAAGGTAATTACACAAGGGAAAGGATAATGTACTGGGAACTCCTCAGAAGAAACTGATTTGTGGTGAGCGGAGAGAGATAAACGCTAATTTAGGAACGACAGGAAAATGCTGCATAGGTAGCTTTTTATCAGTAAATATCTCCACTGAGATTAAGAAAAGCAGTAGCTTAATAAATTAAGTACTTTCTGGTATGGTTACTGTACTGGTAACTCCCCAAAAGAATCTGCATTGTGGTGAGGGTACAGAGAAAAACGCTCATTTAGGACCTGCATTTACGAAGGGGATAGGCCCCTGTATATCAGGGAGTAAACCTTACGAAGGGGGTAGGCAGCAGTATATCAGGAGTAAACCTCCTGAGATTAAAAACAGCTGTAGCTTGTTAAAGTATTTACACAGGGCAAAGTATAATGTACTGGGAACTCCACAGAAGAATCTGATTTGTGGTGAGAGGAGAGAGATAAAAGCTCATTTAGGCACGACATGAGCATGCTGTGTAGGTAGCTGTTTATCAGTAAACATCTCCACTGTGATTAAGAAAACAGTAGCTTAATAAATTAAGTCCTACCTGGTATGGTTACTGTACTGCTAACTCCCCAAAAGAATCTGGATTGTGGAGAGGGAACAGAGAAAAAAGCTCATTTAGGGCCTGCACTTACGAAGGGGTTAGGCAGCTGTATGGTTACTGTACTGGTAACTCCACAAAAGAATCTGGATTGTGGTGAGGGAACAGAGATAAAAGCTCCTTTAGGACCTGCACTTAAGAAGGGGGTAGGCAGCTGTATATCAGGGAGTATCTCTTCTGAGAATAAAAACAGCTGGAGCTTGTTAAGGTAATTACACATGGGAAAGGATAATGTACTGGGAACTCCTCAGAAGAATCTGATTTATGGTGAGGGGATAGAGATAAAAGCTCACTTAGGAACGACATGAACATGCTGCGTAGGTAGCTGTTTATCAGTAAATATCTCCACTGAGATTAAGAAAAGCAGTAGCTTTATAAATTAAGTACTTCCTGGTATGGTTACTGTACTGGTAACTCCCCAAAAGAATCTGGATTGTGGTGAGGGAACAGAGAAAAAAGCTCATTTAGTGCCTGCACTTACGAAGGGGGTAGGGAGCTGTATATCAGGGAGTATCCCTTCTGAGAATAAAAACAGCTGGAGCTTGTTGAGGTACTTACACAGGGGAAAGGAGAATGTACTGGGAACTCCTCAGAAGAATCTGATTTGTGGTGAGGGGAGAGAGATAATAGCTCATTTAGGAACGACATGAAAATGCTGCATAGGTAGCTGTTTATCAGTAAATATCTCCACTGAGATTAAGAAAATCAGTAGCTTAATAAATTACGTACTTCCTGGTATGGTTACTGTACTGGTAACTCCCCAAAAGAATCTGGATTGTGGTGAGGGAACAGAGAAAAAGCGCATTTAGGACCTGCACTTACGAAGGGGGTAGGCATCTGTATATCAGGGAGTAAACCTTCTGAGAATAAAAACAGCTGGAGCTTGTTAAGGTAATTACACAGGGGAAAGGATAATGTACTGGGAACTCCTCAGAAGAATCTGATTTATGGTGAGGGGATAGAGATAAAAGCTCACTTAGGAACGACATGAACATGCTGCGTAGGTAGCTGTTTATCAGTAAATATCTCCACTGAGATTAAGAAAAGCAGTAGCTTTATAAAGTAAGTACTTCCTGGTATGGTTACTGTACTGGTAACTCCCCAAAAGAATCTGGATTGTGGTGAGGGAACAGAGAAAAAAGCTCATTTAGTGCCTGCACTTACGAAGGGGGTAGGGAGCTGTATATCAGGGAGTATCACTTCTGAGAATAAAAACAGCTGGAGCTTGTTGAGGTACTTACACAGGGGAAAGGAGAATGTACTGGGAACTCCTCAGAAGAATCTGATTTTTAGTGAGGGGAGAGAGATAAAAGCTCATTTAGTAACGGCATGAAAATGCTGCATAGGTAGTTGTTTATCAGTAAATAGCTCCACTGAGATTAAGAAAAGCAGTAGCTTAAAAAATTAAGTACGTCCTGGTATGGTTACTGTACTGGTATCTCCCCAATAGAATCTGGATTGTGGTGAGGGAACAGCGAAAAAAGCTCATTTAGGACCTGCACTTACGAAGGGGGTAGGCAGCTGTATATCAGGGAGTATCCCTTTGGAGAATAAAAACAGCTTGAGCTTGTTAAGGTAATTACACAGGAGAAAGTATAATGTACTGGGAACTCCTCAAAAGAATCTGATTTGTTTTGAGGGGAGAGAGATAAAAGCTCATTTAGGAAAGACATGAACATGCTGCATAGGTAGCTGTTTATCAGTAAATATCTCCACTGAGATTAAGAAAAGCAGTAGCTTAATAAATTAAGTACTTCCTGGTATGGTTACTGTACTGTTAACTCCCCAAAAGAATCTGGATTGTGGTGAGGGAACAGAGAAAAAAGCTCATTTAGGACCTGCACTTACGAAGGGGGTTGGCAGCTGTATATCAGGGAATAAACCTTCTGAGAATAAAAACAGCTGGAGCTTGTTAAGGTAATTACACAGGGGAAAGGATAATGTACTGGGAACTCCTCAGAAGAATCTGAATTGTGGTGAGGGGAGAGAGATAAAAGCTCATTTAGGAACGACATGAACATGCTGCATAGGTAGCTGTTTATCAGTAAATATCTCCACTGTGATTAAGAAAAGCTGAGGCTTAATAAATTAAGTACTTCCTGTTATGGTTACTGTACTGGTAACTCCACAAAAGAATCTGGATTGTGGTGAGGGAACAGAGAATAAAGCTAATTTAGGACCTGCACTTACGAAGGGGGTAGGCAGCTGTATATCAGGGGGTAAACCTTCTGAGAATAAAAACAGCTGGAGCTTGTTAAGGTAATTACACAGGGGAAAGGATAATGTACTGGGAACTCCTCAGAAGACTCTGATTTGTGGTGAGGGGAGAGAGATAAAAGCTCATTTAGGAACGACATGAACATGCTGCATAGGTAGCTGTTTATCAGTAAATATCTCCACTGAGATTAAGAAAAGCAGTAGCTTAATAAATTAAGAACTTACTGGTATGGTTACTGTACTGGTAACTCCACAAAAGAATCTGGATTGTGGTTAGGAAACACAGAAAAAACTCATTTATGACCTGCACTTACAAAGGGGGTAGGCAGGTGTATATCAGGGAGTATCCCTTCTGAGAATAAAAACAGCTGGAGCTTGTTAAGGTAATTACACAGGGGAAAGGATAATGTACTGGGAACTGCTCAGAAGAATCTGATTTGTGGTGACGGGAGAGAGATAAAAGCTCATTTAGGAACGACATGAACATGCTGCGTAGGTAGCTGTTTATCAGTAAATATCTCCACTGAGATTAAGAAAAGCAGTAGCTTAATAAATTAAGTACTTCCTGGTATGGTTACTGTACTGGTAACTCCCCAAAAGAATCTGGATTGTGGTGAGGGAACAGAGGAAAAAGCGCATTTAGGACCTGCACTTACGAAGGGGGTAGGCATCTGTATATCAGGGAGTAAAACTTCTGAGAATAAAAAAAGCTGGAGCTTGTTAAGGTAATTACACAGGGGAAAGGATAATGTACTGGGAACTCCTCAGAAGAATCTGATTTGTGGTGAGGGGAGAGAGATAAAAGCTCATTTAGGAACGACATGAACATGCTGCCTAGGTAGCTGTTTATCAGTAAATATCTCCACTGAGATTAAGAAAAGCAGTAGCTTAATAAATTAAGTACTTCCTGGTATGTTTACTGTACTGGTATCTCCCCAAAAGAATCTGGATTGTGGTGAGGGAACAGAGAAAAAAGCTCATTTAGGACCTGCACTTACGAAGGGGGTAGGCAGCTGTATATCAGGGAGTATCCCTTCTGAGAATAAAAACAGCTAGAGCTTGTTAAGGTAATTACACACTGGAAAGGATAATGTACTGGGAACTCCTCAGGAGAATCTGATTTGTGGTGAGGGGAGAGAGATAAAAGCTCATTTAGGAACGACATGAAAATGCTTCATAGGAAGCTGTTTATCTGTAAATATCTCCACTGACATTAAGAAAAGCAGTAGCTTAATAAACTAAGTAATTCCTGGTGTGGTTACTGTAATGGTAACTCCCCAAAAGAATCTGGATTGTGGTGAGGGAACAGAGAAAAAAGCTCATTTAAGACCTGCACTTACCAATGGGGTAGGCAGCTGTATATCAGGGAGTATCCCTTCTGAGAATAAAAACAGCTGGAGCTTGTTAAGGTAATTACACAGGGGAAAGGATAATGTACTGGGAACTCCTCAAAATAATCTGATTTGTGGTGAAGGGAGACAGATAAAAGCTCATTAAGGAACGACATGAACATGCTGCGTAGGTAGCTGTTTATCAGTAAATATCTCCACTGAGATTAAGAAAAGCAGTAGCTTAATAAATTAAGTACTTACTGGTATGGTTACTGTACTGGTAACTCCACAAAAGAATCTGGATTGTGGTTAGGAAACACAGAAAAAATCTCATTTATGACCTGCACTTACAAAGGGGGTAGGCAGCTCTATATCAGGGAGTATCCCTTCTGAGAATAAAAACAGCTGATGCTTGTTAAGTTAATTACACAGGGGAAAGGATAATGTACTGGGAACTCCTCAGAAGAATCTGATTTGTGGTGAGGGGAGAGAGATAATAGCTCATTTAGGAACGACATGAAAATGCTGCATAGGTAGCTGTTTATCAGTAAATATCTCCACTGAGATTAAGAAAATCAGTAGCTTAATAAATTACGTACTTCCTGGTATGGTTACTGTACTGGTAACTCCCCAAAAGAATCTGGATTGTGGTGAGGGAACAGAGAAAAAGCGCATTTAGGACCTGCACTTACGAAGGGGGTAGGCATCTGTATATCAGGGAGTAAACCTTCTGAGAATAAAAACAGCTGGAGCTTGTTAAGGTAATTACACAGGGGAAAGGATAATGTACTGGGAACTCCTCAGAAGAATCTGATTTATGGTGAGGGGATAGAGATAAAAGCTCACTTAGGAAAGACATGAACATGCTGCGTAGGTAGCTGTTTATCAGTAAATATCTCCACTGAGATTAAGAAAAGCAGTAGCTTTATAAATTAAGTACTTCCTGGTATGGTTACTGTACTGGTA
The DNA here is from genome assembly GCF_023159225.1 of Perognathus longimembris pacificus. Classification (NCBI taxonomy): domain Eukaryota; kingdom Metazoa; phylum Chordata; class Mammalia; order Rodentia; family Heteromyidae; genus Perognathus; species Perognathus longimembris. The sequence goes on from NW_025961028.1 coordinate 28,847, forward strand.
ACTCCCCAAAAGAATCTGGATTGTGGTGAGGGAACAGAGAAAAAAGCTCATTTAGTGCCTGCACTTACGAAGGGGGTAGGGAGCTGTATATCAGGGAGTATCCCTTCTGAAAATAAAAACAGCTGGAGCTTGTTAAGGTACTTACACAGGGGAAAGGAGAATGTACTGGGAACTCCTCAGAAGAATCTGATTTTTAGTGAGGGGAGAGAGATAAAAGCTCATTTAGTAACGGCATGAAAATGCTGCATAGGTAGTTGTTTATCAGTAAATAGCTCCACTGAGATTAAGAAAAGCAGTAGCTTAAAAAATTAAGTACGTCCTGGTATGGTTACTGTACTGGTATCTCCCCAATAGAATCTGGATTGTGGTGAGGGAACAGCGAAAAAAGCTCATTTAGGACCTGCACTTACGAAGGGGGTAGGCAGCTGTATATCAGGGAGTATCCCTTTGGAGAATAAAAACAGCTTGAGCTTGTTAAGGTAATTACACAGGAGAAAGTATAATGTACTGGGAACTCCTCAAAAGAATCTGATTTGTTTTGAGGGGAGAGAGATAAAAGCTCATTTAGGAAAGACATGAACATGCTGCATAGGTAGCTGTTTATCAGTAAATATCTCCACTGAGATTAAGAAAAGCAGTAGCTTAATAAATTAAGTACTTCCTGGTATGGTTACTGTACTGTTAACTCCCCAAAAGAATCTGGATTGTGGTGAGGGAACAGAGAAAAAAGCTCATTTAGGACCTGCACTTACGAAGGGGGTTGGCAGCTGTATATCAGGGAGTAAACCTTCTGAGAATAAAAACAGCTGGAGCTTGTTAAGTTAATTACACAGGGGAAAGGATAATGTACTGGGAACTCCTCAGAAGAATCTGAATTGTGGTGAGGGGAGAGAGATAAAAGCTCATTTAGGAACGACATGAACATGCTGCATAGGTAGCTGTTTATCAGTAAATATCTCCACTGTTATTAAGAAAAGCTGAGGCTTAATAAATTAAGTACTTCCTGTTATGGTTACTGTACTGGTAACTCCACAAAAGAATCTGGATTGTGGTGAGGGAACAGAGAATAAAGCTAATTTAGGACCTGCACTTACGAAGGGGGTAGGCAGCTGTATATCAGGGGGTAAACCTTCTGAGAATAAAAACAGCTGGAGCTTGTTAAGGTAATTACACAGGGGAAAGGATAATGTACTGGGAACTCCTCAGAAGACTCTGATTTGTGGTGAGGGGAGAGAGATAAAAGCTCATTTAGGAACGACATGAACATGCTGCATAGGTAGCTGTTTATCAGTAAATATCTCCACTGAGATTAAGAAAAGCAGTAGCTTAATAAATTAAGTACTTCCTGGTATGGTTACTGTACTGGTAACTCCACAAAGAATCTGGATTGTGGTGAGGGATCAGAGAAAAAAGCTCATATAGGACGTGTACTTACGAAGGGGGTAGGCAGCTGTCTATCAGGGAGTAAACCTTCTGAGAATAAAAACAGCTGGAGCTTGTCAAGGTAATTACACAGGGGAAAGGATAACGTACTGGGAACTCCTCAGAAGAATCTGATTTATGGTGAGGGGAGAGAGATAAAAGCTCATTTAGGAACGACATGAACATGCTGCCTAGGTAGCTGTTTATCAGTAAATATCTCCACTGAGTTTAAGAAAAGCAGTAGCTTAATAAATTATGTACTTCCTTGTGTTGGGGATTATTATTGCCTGGGAAAGACTGCCCTTCCACCAGCCTTGGGACAATAGAAGTCCCTCCCACCTTCTGACCCCCACCCCTTGGTAGGTAAACACGTGCGTGCCACTATGATGGGGTTGTCCCGCCCACAAAGTGAAGTTTCGTGATGTCACTTGAACGTGACCCCTAGCCTATGACTGACCCTTTGGCCAGCCCCCTTTCTTTCCCGCCATTACTTCTATATAAGTGCCCTTCCATATTAAAGTCTTTGAGACGCATTCCACCACCGCAGCGTGTCCCTGATGCCTTCCTTTTCGCCTCTGTCCTCGGTAACGTGGGGGGACTGGGGGGAGGGGAAGCTTCAGCAACCCGTCCTCAACTTAGCGCTTGCCCATGTGAGCACTCCTCTGGTCTTCCGCTGGCGGAGGGCCAGGCTGAGTGCTCTTTCATAGAGTTTGTGGTTACCATTCTCCCCGTGGGGGGAGAAAGGGGGTGTCCAGAACCCCAACATAAATGGCGCCCGAACAGGGACCGAATCGTACGGCCGAGAAGTTCGGGGTACAGTATCCCCACAGATTGCTAAGTAGGGTTTTAGAGGAGGGTCCTGCCCATCCAGACGGGGCAGAAGCATGGAGACACAGGCTCACGGGACGCGGCGCCAGAGAGTTGCCCCGCTGTGGCGATTTGGCGCCAGGGGGTGGAGGGAGCGGGGCGTGCTTCCCGCGGAAACATGTCAGTGGAGCAGTGGGGCCGCAGCAAGAGGAATGCAACCCCGGGCTGGGGTTGGTTCTGCTCTGCGCGCCCCGGGCCAGACGGCGGTCCCGGCACCCGCAGTGGCGCTTGAGAAGCAGTGGGTGGCCGAGCGCCGGAGCGGTTTGGCTTGCGCGGGCTGAGCGTGAGTACACTGTGCTCCGCGCCGCCCCAGGTTTGCCAGCTGCGTGCGCTGGGGCTCGCGTGGCCCCGGGCGGCACCAGGCGTCTTTTGCGGTAGCATTTGGGCAGCCAAGTGTGGCGGGCCGAGCACGGCGTGGCGGTGGCGAGGTTCCGCCATGTGGGAAGCTGTGGCATGGCGGCGGCAGGGCTGCGGATAGAGTTAAAAAAAAAAAAAGGCGTGGCGTGCAGTTTAGACCATGGGCCGGTGTCCCCGCTGGGGTACGCGGGCTGCAGCAGCGGCGGCAGCAGCCCCGGAGTGGCTGGACCTGCTGCAGCCCGGCAAACTGCTTTATGCCCGCCGATGGTCGTTAAGCTCAGAAATTCGGGTGAGTTGGTTGAATCCTGATTTCTCTGACTTAACACACACGTGGAGCACAATGGGGCACGCCATATTGGAGGCGGGGCCCCACCAATTCCCCTCAGGTGAGGGGCGTGCCAGGCTTGCCTGGGCTGGCCGATTGCGCTGCAGCTGAGAGAGGCAAGCACCCCGCTGTGCTTGCCTGCACGTTTTCTCTCTGTGTCAGACTTACAGCTGCAGATGGGGTTGGAGCCAAGAAAGTCAAGTTATAAACTAAAATGGAATATTAAAAGGAAAACAAAGAGTTTTGATACAGCAATAGGTAATTTGATTGAACTTCCATGTTTACCAGTTCAAAGATATAAAATCAACTGGAGTTTTTCTAGATGGATAAAAGGGTTTGCTTGTCCACTGTGATTTAAAAATTGTCATGTTGGGAGTGTGTAATTAACAGGTTTCCCTTTTGTTTTTTATTCAACCACGTGGTTCTATTATGGGCAAATTAATATCATTTGCCGCTGGAATTCCAGAAAATTTAAATGGCCAATCAAAGCAATTTTAAAGAGCGCTCAGGTATTTTTGTGTGTGTGTGTGCGCGCGCACGCGTGTGGTTGTTGGTAAGATTTAAAAGCATAACAATAGGTTTCCATCCTGATGTTCGATGCAGATAAAGGTGCCTAGAAAAATTTCCATAAGGTTCAAATATGCAACATGTGGTAAAAGTACACCAGTATGTTATTTTATATTCAGTGTGTTTCCATAAAGTTCAAATATGCAGCATGTAGTAAAAGCACAATGGTATAAAATCAGCATGTTATTTTATACTCAGTGTGTTAAAAGCTAAGTGTGCATGTAGCCTTAACAACTCTTTGGCATAAATTAAGATTTTACCTTCCCATTTTTTCTCCTGTGTTCTCATAAACTCTCAAGATCAAGAAATTGAGATTGCTTCATACAAATGTGACTATTAACCTCAACTTTCCTGACCCAGGATTAATATATTGTTTTATAGGATACAGGTGGACAGATGTGCTAGCCGCATGGATGGGCAGCAGCTCCTGGACACGGGAAGCTGCCACCACATTCTGTTCCCAAACTGCCTTGTTTCACTACTAATGATTCTTTGCTCTCTCTCCCATTGGAAGCTGCTCGAATGATTTATGAGCCTTGTGAGGATGTGAATAGTTCCATCCTAACAGTTACTCCAGGTTAAATCACCATAGTTATGTTAGTGGTCACAGCTAGCCAGGTAAAATTTGGTGATTAAAAAAAGTCTTTAAATTTTGTGATTAAAAAAAAAGTCTTTTCACCCTGCTTAAACCAGAAGGGCATCAATATACCAGAGCCAGAAATGCTGAAAAATTTTAAACACCCTAACCAATCTATATAGAAATTTTGCAGGCAACCCAGAGCAAGATGTGAGCAAGAGAAGCCACTACAGCCTTGCCTCGAGTTCCCCATCGCATGGCATGGAACTTGCCAAATGGGGATGAGGGACGCAGCCACTTCCGAGACTGAGGATTCCACAATGCTTTAACCCTTTGCCCTTGGTTGTCATTTATCTGTGTTCTCTTTCACTTGCCAGTGGGATTCAACGGCATGATTCAAGTTGATGGCATGTAAATCTCATGTTCTCTAAGTGTTATAGCCAAACCTTCACAAGCAGTTTTTGGTCAGTTCTCAACGGGTTACAAATGGATTATCTCTGTTGTGTTTTTTCCTTGTTGCTCAATTGGGAATAAAAAGGGCTTGTAGGACTATGACTCCCTGGATAGTTCAAAGCCAGCCCGGGCAAAAGGAAAAAATCTCTCCAAAATCCCACCTCCCAGTTAACAGCAAAGAGCCAGATTGAGAGCTCAACCACAGAGAGCGAGCAAAAGGCTGAAGCAGCACCGTGACTCAAGTGGTAGAGCACTAGCCTTGAGCAAAAGTGCTCATGGACAGTGCTCAGGCCCCGAGTTCAAACGCGGATGGGAAAATACAATTCCAGCCACAAACGTTAAAATTCCTGGGACTTAGCCAGTCCAGGAGACGGAAAGGTGGAGTGGAGTGAGAGGAGAATGGTGCCATATTATCCTAAAGGGAGCTGCCTTGTTTCACCCTTTCAAAATGGATCAGAGCCGGGAAATCGAGAGAGATAATTCCTGTCCATTTTCTTCTTTTTTGCCAGTTGTATATAGGTGTATATATATATTTATTTATTTTTTGCCTCTGACTGGCTATGCCAAACCAGTTTTCTATCATTAACCACTTCTTTCAGTCGTTTCTCCTTACTCGTTCACTTTACAATTGGGTTTATGTTCCAAAAGGGAACTGTTCCTGGCTTATGCCCAGGGTGTGTTCTATGCCATTCATGCCAACCAGCTCTGAGAACTTGTCGATACTTTGCCTGACCTTTTCAAAAGTGTCTTTTGACAGAATAACATCTCTTGCTGATATCACCAATGGGGAATTTGCCGTTCACAGTCGTCACCCTAACACAGGCCTGAACCCTGGAGGCACCAGCCTTGGAAACTTCTGGGTATGCCCAAAGACTCAGGGGGGGCTGGAGAAAACCATAGCGCTCTCTGGCCCTAGTGACCATACTCATGGTAATGATGGGGACTTTTTGCCAGCTACACCGGACTGCCAGGCTGACCAGGGGCCCTTGATTTACGTCGCCCCCTTGACAGCAGGAAGTAGCTACAGAAGACGAGACCTCCATCCATACTCCCTGCCTGGTGGCCGCCGGTGTCATAATTTTAAAAAACAAAAGGGGGAGCTATTCCCCAGGATTAATTAAGGATTCCCTAGGATTAATTAAGGATTAGTTATGCTTATGTTAATTATCCAGAAATTTTAAATCATCCCGAATCAGTGTGGGATGGAGTACAGTATATGTGTTTTTCCAGATTGGAAAATTAAACCCAGAGCACCCACTCTGGAGAAATGTTTTCTTGTTCTCTCCAGGAAAAGGAGGACCATGTTGGACTTCTGCTCTCCCATGGAAATATGGAAAGTAGGACTGCCTACGGTAGGAGGCAACCAAGCTTCCTTTCCTTGTTTGCTTTCTAGATTCCTTCTTGAGCATCTCATGGCTCATGGAAAGTAGGACTGCCTATGGTAGGAAGCAACCAAGCTTCCTTTCCTTGTTTGCTTTCTAGATTCCTTCTTGAGCATCTCATGGCTCAATGTTTTGCTGTGGCAATACTGCCTACAGCGTCACACAAAGAAACCAAAGGAATTTTGCACCATGCTTCTTCCTTTCCTCTCCCCCTGCTGCTAGACTTGGGGAGTCCCGTTGGAAAGAAAATAGGAGCTGAGGGTATTGACACTCAACCCCAATGTTTTATGATAGAAATGTTTAAAAGGGTAAATGCAAAGGTTTAACACCTTGGCTTCAATGTTTATATAAAAGAATGTTTTACTAATCACTTATGTTTGAGTTATCAGCTACTGAGAACTGCCGGGAATGCCAGAGTTTCAGCTTCTACCTCACCAACAAAAGAGGGCTGCTGTCTGCACCTTCCTGCACTTGGCAGAAACCAGCTGAGGATTCTGACTTCTGGACATAGCCAGATGGATGGACTCTTACCTACCCCTCACCCCAGTTTTGTGGAAGGGGCCCCACAGATCTTATGTCAGCATTTGCCTTATGCCCACACATGCCATGTGTTTACAGCATCCCCTGCTTATTGAAAAAAACAAAAAGGGGGAGATGTTGGGGATTATTATGGCCTGGGAAAGACTGCCCCTCCACCAGCCTTGGGACAATAGAAGTCCCTCCCACCTTCTGACCCCCACCCCTTGGGAGGTGAACACATGCGTGTCACCATGATGGGGTTGTCCCGCCCACAAAGGGAAGTTTCGTGATGTCACTTTATGAACGTGACCCCTAGCCTATGACTGACCCTTTGGCCAGCCCCCTTTCTTTCCCGCCATTACTTCTATATAAGTGCCCTTCCATATTAAAGTCTTTGAGACGCATTCCACCACCGCAGCGTGTCCCTGATGCCTTCCTTTTCGCCTCTGTCCTCGGTAACGTGGCGGGGCTGGGGGGAGGGGAAGCTTCAGCAACCCGTCCTCAACTTAGCGCTTGCCCATGTGAGCAAGCCTCTGGCCTTCCGCTGGCGGAGGGCCAGGCTGAGTGCTCTTTCATAGAGTTTGTGGTTACCATTCTCCCCGTGGGGGGAGAAAGGGGTGTCCAGAACCCCAACACCTGGTATGGTTATTGTACTGGTAACACCCCAAAAGAATCTGGATTGTGGTGAGGGAACAGAGAAAAAAGCTCATTTAGGACCTGCAATTGCGAAGGGGGTAGGCATCTGTATATCAGGGAGTATCCCTTCTGAGAATAAAAACAGCTGGAGCTTGTTAAGGTAATTACACAGGGGAAAGGATAATGTACTGGGCACTCCTCAGAAGAATCTGATTTGTGGTGAGGGGAGAGAGATAAAAGCTCATTTAGGAACGACATGAACATGCTGCGTAGGTAGCTGTTTATCAGTAAATATCTCCACTGAGTTTAAGAAAAGCAGTAGCTTAATAAATTAAGTACTTCCTGGTATGGTTACTGTACTGGTAACTCCCCAAAAGAATCTGGATTGTGGTGAGGGAACAGAGAAAAAAGCTCATTTAGGACCTGCATTTACGAAGGGGGTGGGCAGCTGTATATCAGGGAGTAAACCTTCTGAGAATAAAAACAGCTGGAGCTTGTTAAGGTAATTACACAGGGGAAAGGATAATGTACTGGGAACTCCTCAGAAGAATCTGATTTGTGGTGAGGGGAGAGAGATAAAAGCTCATTTAGGAACGACATGAACATGCTGCATAGGTAGCTGTTTATCAGTAAATATCTCAACTGAGATTAATTAAAGCAGTAGCTTAATAAATTAAGTACTTCCTGGTATGGTTACTGTACTGGTAACTCCCCAAAATAATCTGGATTGTGGTGAGGGAACAGAGAAAAAAGCTCATTTAGGACCTGCACTTACGAAGGTGGTAGGCAGTGTATATCAGGGAGTATCCCTTCTGAGAATAAAAACAGCTGGAGCTTGTTAAGGTAATTACACAGGGGAAAGGATAATGTACTGGGAACTCCTCAGACGAATCTGAATTGTGGTGAGGGGAGAGAGATAAAAGCTCATTTAGGAATAACATGAACATGCTGCGTAGGTAGATGTTTATCAATAAATATCTCCACTGAGATTACGAAAAGCAGTAGCTTAATAAATTAAGTACTTCCTGGTATGGTTACTGTACTGGTAACTCCCCAAAGAATCTGGATTGTGGTGAGGGAACAGAGAAAAAAGCTCATTTAGGACCTTCACTTACGAAGGGGGTAGGCAGCTGTATATCAGGGAGAAAACCTTCTGAGAATAAAAACAGCTGCAGCTTGTTAAGGTAATTACACAGAGGAAAGGAAAATGTACTGGGAACTCCTCAGAAGAATCTGATTTGTGGTGAGGGGAGAGAGATAAAAGCTCATTTAGGAACGACATGAACATGCTGCATAGGTAGCTGTTTATCAGTAAATATCTCCACTGAGATTAAGAAAACCCATAGCTTCATGAATTAAGTACTTCCTGGTATGGTTACTGTACTGGAAACTCCCCAAAAGAATCTGGATTGTGGTGAGGGAACAGAGAAAAAAGCTCATTTAGGACCTGCACTTTCGAAGGGGTAGGCAGCTGTATATAAGGGAGTATCCCTTCTGACAATAAAAACAGCTGGAGCTTGTTAAGGTAATTACACAGGTGAAAGAATAATGTACTGGGAACTCCTCAGAAGAATCTGATTTGTGGTGAGGGGAGAGAGATAAAAGCTCATTTCGGAACGACATGAAAATGCTGCATAGGTAGCTGTTTATCAGTAAATATCTCCACTGAGATTAAGAAAAGCAGTAGGTTAATAAATTAAGTACTTCCTGGTATGCTTACTGTACTGGTAACTCCCCAAAAGAATCTGGATTGTGGTGAGGGAACAGAGAAAAAAGCTCATTTAGGACCTGCACTTACGAAGGGGGTAGGCAGTTGTATATCAGGGAGTATCCCTTCTGAGAATAAAAACAGCTGGAGCTTGTTAAGGTAATTACACAGGGGAAAGGATAATGTACTGGGAACTCCTCAGAAGAATCTTATTTGTGGTGAGGGGAGAGAGATAAAAGCACATTTAGGAACGACATGAAAATGCTGCATGGGTAGCTGTTTTTCAGTAAATATCTCCACTGAGATATAGAAAAGCAGTAGCTTAATATATTAAGTACTTCCTGGTATGGTTACTGTACTGGTAACTCCCCTAAAGAATCTGGATTGTGGTGAGGGAACAGAGAAAAAAGCTCATTTAGGACCTGCACTTACGAAGGGGATAGGCAGCTGTATATCAGGGAGTAAACCTTCTGAGAATAAAAACAGCTGGATTTTGTTAAGGTAATTACACAGGGGAAAGGATAATGTACTGGGAACTCCTCAGAAGAATCTGATTTGTGGTGAGGGGAGAGAGATAAAAGCTCATTTAGGAACGACATGAACATGCTGCGTAGGTAGCTGTTTATCAGTAAATATCTCCACTGAGATTGAGAAAAGCAATAGCTTAATAAATAAAGTACTTCCTGGTATGGTTACTGTACTGGTAACTCCCCAAAAGAATCCTGATTATGGTGAGGGAACAGAGAAAAAAAGCTCATTTAAGACCTGCACTTACGAAGAGTGTAGGCAGCTGTACATCAGGGATTATCCCTTCTGAGAATAAAAACAGCTGGAGCTTGTTAAGGTAATTACACATGGGAAAGGATAATGTACTGGGAACTCCTCAGAAGAATCTTATTTGTGGTGAGGGGAGAGAGATAAAAGCTCATTTAGGAACGACATGAAAATGCTGCATAGGTAGCTGTTTATCAGTAAATATCTCCACTGAGATTTAGAAAAGCAGTAGCTTAATAAATTAAGTACATCCTGGTATGGTTACTGTACTGGTAACTCCCCAAAAGAATCTGGATTGTGGTGAGGGAACAGCGAGAAAAGCTCATTGAGGACCTGCACTTACGAAGGGGGTAGGCAGCTGTATATCAGGGAGTAAACCTTCTGAGAATAAAAACAGCTGGAGCTTTTTAAGGTAATTACAGAGGGGAAAGGACAATGTACTGGGAACTCCTCAGAAGAATCTGATTTGTGGTGAGGGGAGAGAGATAAAAGCTCATTTAGGAACGACATGAACATGCTGCGTAGGTAGCTGTTTATCAGTAAATATCTCCACTGAGATTAAGAAAAGCAGTAGCTTAATAAATTAAGTACTTCCTGGTATGGTGACTGTACTGGTAACTCCCCAAAAGAATCTGGATTGTGGTGAGGGAACAGAGAAAAAAGCTCATTTAGGACCTTCACTTACGAAGGGGGTCGTCAGCTGTATGTCAGGGAGTAAACATTCTGAGAATAAAAACTGCTGGAGCTTGTTAAGGTAATTACACAGGGGAAAGGATAATGTACTGGGAACTCCTCAGAAGAATATGATTTGTGGTGAGGGGAGAGAGATAAAAGCTCATTTAAGAACAACATGAAAATGCTACAGAGGTAGCTGTTTATCAGTAAATATCTCCACTGAGATTAAGAAAAACAGTACCTTAATAAATTAAATACTTCCTGGTATGGTTACTGGACTGGTAACTACGCAAAAGAATCTGGATTGTGGTGAGGGAACAGAGGAAAAAGCTCATTTAGGACCTGCAGTTACGAAGGGGGTAGGCAGCTGTATATCAGGGAGTATCCCTTCTGAGAATAAAAACAGTTGGAGCTTGTTAAGGTAATTACACAGGGGAAAGTATAATGTACTGGGAACTCCTCAGAAGAATCTGATTTGTGGTGAGGGGAGAGAGGTAAATGCTTATTTAGGAACGACATGAATATGCTGCATAGGGAGCTGTATATCAGTAAATATCTCCACTGAGATTAAGAAAAGCAGTAGCTTAATAAATTAAGTACTTCCAGGTATGGTTACTGTACTGGTAATTCCCCAAAAGAGTCTGGATTGAGGTGAGGGAAGAGAGAAAAAAGCTCATTTAGGACCTGCATTTACGAATGGGGAATGCAGCTGTATATCAGGGAATAAACCTTCTGAGACTAAAAACACCTGGAGCTTGTTGAGGTAATTACACAGGGGAAAGGATAATGTACTGGGAACTACTAAGAACAATCTGAATGGTGGTGAGGGGAGAGAGACAAAAGCTCATTTAGGATCGACATGAACATGCTGCGTAGGTAGCAGTTTATCAGTAAGTATGTCCACTGAAATTAAGAAAAGCAGTAGCTTAATAAATTAAGTACTTCCTGGTATGGTTACTGTACTTTTAACTCCCCAAAAGAATCTGGATTGTGGTGAGGGAACAGAGAAAAAAGCTCATTTAGGACCTGCACTTACGAAGTGTTTAGGCAGCTGTATATCAGGAAGTATCCCTTCTGAGAATAAAAACAGCTGGAGCTTGTTAAGGTAATTACACAAGGGAAAGGATAATGTACTGGGAATTCCTCAGAAGAAACTGATTTGTGGTGAGCGGAGAGAGATAAACGCTCATTTAGGAACGACAGGAAAATGCTGCTTAGGTAGCTTTTTATCAGTAAATATCTCCACTGAGATTAAGAAAAGTAGTAGCTTAATAAATTAAGTACTTTCTGGTATGGTTACTGTACTGGTAACTCCCCAAAAGAATCTGCATTGTGGTGAGGGTACAGAGAAAAACGCTCATTTAGGACCTGCATTTATGAAGGGGATAGGCCCCTGTATATCAGGGAGTAAACCTTACGAAGGGGGTAGGCAGCAGTATATCAGGAGTAAACCTCCTGAGATTAAAAACAGCTGTAGCTTGTTAAAGTATTTACACAGGGCAAAGTATAATGTACTGGGAACTCCACAGAAGAATCTGATTTGTGGTGAGAGGAGAGAGATAAAAGCTCATTTAGGCACGACATGAGCATGCTGTGTAGGTAGCTGTTTATCAGTAAACATCTCCACTGTGATTAAGAAAACAGTAGCTTAATAAATTAAGTCCTACCTGGTATGGTTACTGTACTGCTAACTCCCCAAAAGAATCTGGATTGTGGAGAGGGAACAGAGAAAAAAGCTCATTTAGGGCCTGCACTTACGAAGGGGTTAGGCAGCTGTATGGTTACTGTACTGGTAACTCCACAAAAGAATCTGGATTGTGGTGAGGGAACAGAGATAAAAGCTCCTTTAGGACCTGCACTTACGAAGGGGGTAGGCAGCTGTATATCAGGGAGTATCTCTTCTGAGAATAAAAACAGCTGGAGCTTGTTAAGGTAATTACACATGGGAAAGGATAATGTACTGGGAACTCCTCAGAAGAATCTGATTTGTGGTGACGGGAGAGAGATAAAAGCTCATTTAGGAACGACATGAACATGCTTCATATGTAGCTGTTTATCAGTAAATATCTCCACTGAGATTAAGAAAAGAAGTAGCTTAATAAATTGAGTACTTCCTGGTATGGTTACTGTACTGGTAACTCCCCAAAAGAATCTGGATTGTGGTGAGGGAACAGAGAAAAAAGCTCATTTAGGACCTGCACTTACGAAGGGGTTAGGCAACTGTATGGTTACTGTACTGGTAACTCCACAAAAGAATCTGGATTATGGTGAAGGAACAGAGATAAAAGCTCCTTTAGGACCTGCACTTACGAAGGGGGTAGGCAGCTGTATATCAGGGAGTATCCTTTCTGAGAATAAAAACAGCTGGAGCTTGTTAAGGTAATTACACAGGGGAAACGATAATGTACTGGGACCTCCTCAGAAGAATCTGATTTGTGGTGAGCGGAGAGAGATAAAAGCTCATTAAGGAACGACAGGTAAATGCTGCATAGGTAGCTTTTTATCAGTAAATATCTCCACTGAGATTAAGAAAAGCAGTAGCTTAATAAATTAAGTACTTCCTGGTATGGTTACTGTACTGGTAACTCCCCAAAGGAATCTGCATTGTGGTGAGGGAACAGAGAAAAACGCTCATTTAGGACCTGCATTTACGAAGGGGGTATGCAGCTGTATATCAGGGAGTAAACCTTACGAAGGGGGTAGGCAGCTGTATATCAGGAGTAAACCTCCTGAGTTTAAAAACAGCTGTAGCTTGTTAAGGTAATTACACAGGGCAAAGTATAATGTACTGGGAACTCCTCAGAAGAATCTGATTGGTGGTGAGGGGAGAGAGATAAAAGCTCATTTAGGACCTGCACATACGAAGGCGGTAGGCAGCTGTATATCAGGAAGTAAACCTTCTGAGAATAAAAACAGCTGGAGGTTGTTAAGGTAATTACACCGGGGAAAGGATAGTGTACTGGGAACTCCTCAGAAGAATCTGATTTGTGGTGTGGGGAGAGACATAAAAGCTCATTTAGGAACGACACGAACATGCTGCGTAGGTACCTGTTTATCAGTAAATATCTCCACTGAGATTAAGAAAAGCAGTAGCTTAATAAATTAAGTACTTCCTGGTATAGTTACTGTACTGGTAACTCCCCAAAAGAATCTGGATTGTGGTGAGGGAACAGAGAATAAAGCTCATTTAGGACCTGCACTTACGAAGGGGTTAGGCAGCTGTATATCAGGGAGTAAACCTTCTGAGAATAAAAACAGCTGGAGCTCGTTAAGGTAATTACACAGGGGAAAGGATAATGTACTGGGAACTCCTCAGAAGAATCTGATTTGTGGTGAGGGGAGAGAGATAAAAGCTAATTTAGGAACGACATTAACATGCTGCATAGGTAGCAGTTTATCAGTAAATACCTCCACTGAGATTAAGAAAAGCAGTAGCTTAATAAATTAAGTACTTCCTGGTATGTTTACTGTACTGGTAACTCCCCAAAGAATCTGGATTGTGGTGAGGGAACAGAGAAAAAAGCTCATTTAGGACCTGCACTTACGAAGGGGGTAGTCAGCAGTATATCAGGGAGTATCCCTTCTGAGAATAAAAACAGCTGGAGCTTGTTAAAGTAATTACACAGGGGAAAGGATAATGTACTGGGAACTCCTCAGAAGAATCTGATTTGTGGTGAGGGGAGAGAGATAAAAGCTCATTTAGGAACGACATTAAATTGCTGCATAGGTAGCTGTTTATCAGTAAATATCTCCACTGAGATTAAGAAAAGCAGTAGCTTAATAAATTAAGTACTTCCTGGTATGGTTAATGTACTGGTATCTCCCCAAAAGAATCTGGATTGTGGTGATTGAACAGAGAAAAAAGCTCATTTAGGACCTGCACTTACGAAGGGGGTAGGCAGGTGTATATCAGGGAGTAAACATTCTGAGAATAAAAACAGCTGGAGCTTGTTAAGGTAATTACACATGGGAAAGGATAATGTACTGGGAACTCCTCAGAAGAATCTGATTTGTGGTGAGAGGAGAGCGATAAAAGCTCATTTAGGAACGACATGAAATTTCTGCATAGGTAGCTTTTATCAGTAAATATCTCCACTGAGATTAAGAAAAGCAGTAGCTTAATAAATTAAGTACTTCCTGGTATGGTTACTGTACTGGTAACTCCCCAAAAGAATCTGGATTGTGGTGAGGGAACAGAGAAAAAAGCTCATTTAAGACCTGCACTTACTAAGGGGGTAGGCAGCTGTATATCAGGGAGTAAACCTTCTGAGAATAAAAACAGCTGGAGCTTGTTAAGGTAATTACACAGCGGAAAGGATAATGTACTGAGAACACCTCAGAAGAATCTGAGTTGTAGTGAGGCGAGAGAGATAAAAGCTCATTTAGAAAGGACATGATCATGCTGCGTATTTACCTGTTTATCAGTAATTATCTCCACTGAGATTAAGAAAAGCAGTAGCTTAATAAATTAAGTACTTCCTGGTATGATTACTGTACTGGTAACTCCCCAAAAGAATCTGGATTGTGGTGTGGGAACAAAGAAAAAAGCTCATTTAGGACCTGCACTTACGAAGGGGGTAGGCAGCTGTATATCATGAAGTATCCCTTCTGAGAATAAAAACAGCTGGAGCTTGTTAAGGTAATTACACAGGAAAAAGGATAATGTACTGGATACTCCTCAGAAGAATCTGATTAGTGGTGAGGGGAGAGAGATAAAAGCTCATATATGAACGATATGAAAATGCTGCATAGGTAGCTGTTTATCAGTAAATATCTCCCCTGAGATTAAGAAAAGCAGTAGCTTAATAAATTAAGTACTTCCTGGTATGTTTACTGTACTGGTAACTCCCCAAAAGAATCTGGATTGTGGTGAGGGAACAGAGAAAAAAGCTCATTTAGGACCTGCACTTTCCAAGGGGGTAGGCAGCTGTATATCAGGGAGTAAACCTTCTGAGAATAAAAACAGCTGGAGCTTGTTAACGTAATTACACATGGGAAAGGATAATGTACTGGGAATTCCTCAGAAGAATCTGATTTGTGGTGAGGGGAGAGAGATAAAAGCTCATTTACGAACGACATGAACATGCTGCGTAGGTAGCTGTTTATCAGTAAATATCTCCACTGAGATTAAGAAAAGCAGTAGCTTAATAAATTAAGTACTTCCTGGTATGATTACTGTACTGGTAACTCCCCAAAAGAATCTGGATTGTGGTGAGGGAACAGAGAAAAAAGCTAATTTAGGACCTGCACTTACGAAGTGGGTAGGCAGCTGTATATCAGGGAGTAAATCTTCTGAGAATAAAAACAGCTGGAGCTTGTTAAGGTAATTACACAGTGGAAAGGATAATGTACTGGGAACTCCTCAGAAGAATCTGATTGGTGGTGAGTGGAGCGAGATAAAAGCTCATTTAGGAACGACATGAACATGCTGCATAGGTAGCTGTTTATCAGTAAATATCTCCACTGAGATTAAGAAAAGCAGTAGCTTAATAAATTAAGTACTTCCCGTTATGGTTACTGTACTGGTAACTCCCCAAAAGAATCTGGATTGTGGTGAAGGAACAGAGAAAAAAGCTCCTTTGGGACCTGCACTTACGAAGGGGGTAGGCAGCTGTATATCAGGGCGTAAAGGTTCTGAGAATAAAAACAGCCGGAGCTTGTTAATGTAATTACACAGGGGAAAGGATAATGTACTGGGAAATCCTCAGAAGAATCTGATTTGTGGTGAGGGGAGAGAGATAAAAGCTCATTTAGGAAAGACATGAATATGCTGCGTAGGTAGCAGTTTATCAGTAAATATCTCCACTGAGATTAAGAAAAGCAGTAGCTTAATAATTTAAGTACTTCCTGGTATGGTTACTGTACTGGTAACTCCCCAAAGGAATCTGGATTGTGGTGATTGAACAGCGAAAAAAGCTCATTTAGGACCTTCACTTATGAAGGCGGTAGGCAGCTGTATATCAGGGAGTACAGCTTCTGAGAATAAAAACAGCTGGAGCTTGTTAAGGTAATTACACAGGGGAAAGGATAATGTACTGGGATCTCCTCAGAAGAATCTGATTTGTGGTGAGGGGAGAGAGATAAAAGCTGATTTAGTAACGACATGAACATGCTGCGTAGGTAGCTGTTTGTAAGTAAATATCTCCACTGAGATTAAGAAAAGCAGTAGCTTAATAAATTAAGTACTTCCCGTTATGGTTACTGTACTGGTAACTCCCCAAGAGAATCTGGAATGTGGTGAGGGAACAGAGAAAAAACCTCATTTAGGACATGCACTTACGAAGGGGGTAGGCAGCTGTATACCAGGGAGTATCAATTCTGAGAATAAAAACAGCTGGAGCTTGTTAAGGTAATTACACAGGGGAAAGGATAATGTCCTGGGAACTCCGCAGAAGAATCTGATTTGTGGTGAAGGGAGAGAGATAAAAGCTCATTTAAAAACGACATGAAAATGCTGCATAGGTAGCTGTTTATCAGTAAATATCTCCACTGAGATTAAGAAAAGCAGTAGCTTAATAAATTAAGTACTTCCTGGTATGGTTACTGTACTGGTAACTCCCCAAAAGAATCTGGATTGTGGTGAGGGAACAGAGAAAAAAGCTCATTTAGGACCTGCACTTACGAAGGGGGTAGGCAGCTGTATATCAGGGAGTATCCCTTCTGAGAATAAAAACAGCTGGAGCTTGTTAAGGTAATTACACAGGGGAAAGGATAATGTACTGGGAACTCCTCAGAAGAATCTGATTTGTGGTGAGGGGAGAGAGATAAAAGCTCATTTAGGAAAGACATGAACATGCTGCCTAGGTAGCTGTTTATCAGTAAATATCTCCACTGAGATTAAGAAAAGCAGTAGCTTAATAAATTAAGTACTTCCCGTTATGTTTACTGTACTGGTAACTCCCCAAAAGAATCTGGATTGTGGTGAGGGAACAGAGAAAAAAGCTCATTTAGGACCTGCACTTAAGAAGGGGGTAGGCAGCTGTATATCAGGGAGTAAAGGTTCTGAGAATAAAAACAGCTGGAGCTTGTTAAGGTAATTACACAGGGGAAAGGATAATGTACTGGGAACTCCTCAGAAGAATCTGATTTGTGGTGAGGGGAGAGAGATAAAAGCTCATTTAGGAACGACATGAACATGCTGCGTAGGTAGCTGTTTATCAGTAAATATCTCCATTGAGATTAATAAAAGCAGTACCTTAATAAATTAAGTACTTCCTGGTATGGTTACTGTACTGGTAACTCCCCAAAAGAATCTGGATTGTGTTGAGGGAACAGAGAAAAAAGCTCATTTATGACTTGCACTTACGAAGGGGGTAGGCAGCTGTATATCAGGGAGTATCCTTTCTGAGAATAAAAACAGCTGGAGCTTGTTAACGTAATTACACATGGGAAAGGATAATGTACTGGGAACTCCTCAGAAGAATCTGATTTGTGGTGAGGGGAGAGAGATAAAAGCTGATTTAGGAACGACATGAACATGCTGCGTAGGTAGCTGTTTATCAGTAAATATCTCCACTGAGATTAAGAAAAGCAGAAGCTTAATAAATTAAGTACTTCCCGTTATGGTTACTGTACTGGTAACTCCCCAAAAGAATCTGGAATGTGGTGAGGGAACAGAGAAAAAAGCTCATTTAGGACCTGCACTTACGAAGGGGCTAGGCAGCTGTATATCAGGGAGTAAACCTTCTGAGAATAAAAACAGCTGGAGCTTGTTAAGGTAATTACACAGGGGAAAGGATAATGTACTGGGAACTCCTAAGAAGAATCTGATTTGTGGTGAGGGGAGAGAGATAAAAGCTCATTTACGAACGACCTGAACATGCTGCATATGTAGCTGTTTATCAGTAAATATCTCCACTGAGATTAAGAAAAGCAGTAGCTTAATAAATTAAGTACTTCATGCTATGGTTACTGTACTGGTAACACCCCAAAAGAATGTGGATTGTGGTGAGGGAACGGAGAAAAAAGCTCATTTAGGACCTGCACTTACGAAGGGGGTAGGCAGCTGTATATCAGGGAGTAACCCTTCTGAGAATAAAAGCAGCTGGAGCTTGTTAAGGTAATTACACAGGGGAAAGGATAATGTCCTGGGAACTCCTCAGAAGAATCTGATTTGTGGTGAAGGGAGAGAGATAAAAGCTCATTTAAGAACGACATGAAAATGCTCATAGGTAGCTGTTTATCAGTAAATATCTCCACTAAGATTAAGAAAAGCAGTAGCTTAATAAATTAAGTACTTCCTGGTATGGTTACTGTACTGGTAACTCCCCAAAATAATCTGGATTGTGGTGAG
The DNA here is from genome assembly GCF_023159225.1 of Perognathus longimembris pacificus. Classification (NCBI taxonomy): domain Eukaryota; kingdom Metazoa; phylum Chordata; class Mammalia; order Rodentia; family Heteromyidae; genus Perognathus; species Perognathus longimembris. Next base: position 47,402 of record NW_025961028.1, read on the forward strand.
GGAACAGAGCAAAAAGCTCATTTAGGACCTGCACTTACGAAGGGGGTAGGCAGCTGTATATCAGGGCGTAAAGGTTCTGAGAATAAAAACAGCTGGAGCTTGTTAAGGTAATTACACAGGGGAAAGGATAATGTACTGGGAACTCCTCAGAAGAATCTGATTTGTGGTGAGGGGAGAGAGATAAAAGCTCATTTAGGAAAGACATGAACATGCTGCGTAGGTAGCTGTTTATCAGTAAATATCTCCACTGAGATTAAGAAAAGCAGTAGCTTAATAATTTAAGTACTTCCTGGTATGGTTACTGTACTGGTAACTCCCCAAAAGAATCTGGATTGAGGTGATTGAACAGCGAAAAAAGCTCATTTAGGACCTTCACTTATGAAGGCGGTAGGCAGCTGTATATCAGGGAGTACAGCTTCTGAGAATAAAAACAGCTGGAGCTTGTTAAGGTAATTACACAGGGGAAAGGATAATGTACTGGGATCTCCTCAGAAGAATCTGATTTGTGGTGAGGGGAGAGAGATAAAAGCTGATTTAGGAACGACATGAACATGCTGCGTAGGTAGCTGTTTTTCAGTAAATATCTCCACTGAGATTAAGAAAAGCAGTAGCTTAATAAATTAAGTACTTCCCGTTATGGTTACTGTACTGGTAACTCCCCAAGAGAATCTGGAATTTGGTGAGGGAACAGAGAAAAAAGCTCATTTAGGACCTGCACTTACGAAGGGGGTAGGCAGCTGTATACCAGGGAGTATCACTTCTGAGAATAAAAACAGCTGGAGCTTGTTAAGGTAATTACACAGGGGAAAGGATAATGTCCTGGGAACTCCTCAGAAGAATCTGATTTGTGGTGAAGGGAGAGAGATAAAAGCTCATTTAAGAACGACATGAAAATGCTGCATAGGTTGCTGTTTATCAGTAAATATCTCCACTGAGATTAAGAAAAGCAGTAGCTTAATAAATTAAGTACTTCCTGGTATGGTTTCTGTAGTGGTAACTCCCCAAAAGAATCTGGATTGTGGTGAGGGAACAGAGAAAAAAGCTCATTTAGGACCTGCACTTACGAAGGGGGTAGGCAGCTGTATATCAGGGAGCAAACCTTCTGAGAATAAAAACAGCTGGGGCTTTTTAAGGTAATTACACAGGGGAAAGGATAATGTACTGGGAACTCCTCAGAAGAATCTGATTGGTGGTGAGTGGAGAGAGATAAAAGCTCATTTAGGAACGACATGAACATGCTGCGTAGGTAGCTGTTTATCAGTAAATATCTCCACTGAGATTAAGAAAAGCAGTAGCTTAATAAATTAAGTAATTCCTGGTATGGTTACTCTACTGGTAACTCCCCAAAAGAATCTGGATTGTGGTGAGGGAACAGAGAAAAAAGCTCATTTAGGACCTGCACTTAAGAAGGGGGTAGGCAGCTGTATATCAGGGAGTAAAACTTCTGAGAATAAAAAGAGCTGGAGCTTGTTAAGGTAATTACACAGTGGAAAGGGTAATGTACGGGGAACTCCTCAGAAGAATCTGATTGGTGGTGAGGGGAGAGAGATAAAAGCTCATTTAGGAACGACATGAACATGCTGCGTAGGTAGCTGTTTATCAGTAAATATCTCCACTGAGATTAAGAAAAGCAGTAGCTTAATAAATTAAGTACTTCCCGTTATGGTTACTGTACTGGTAACTCTCCAAAAGAATCTGGATTGTGGTGAGGGAACAGAGAAAAAAGCTCATTTAGGACCTGCACTTAAGAAGGGGGTAGGCAGCTGTATATCAGGGAGTAAAGGTTCTGAGAATAAAAACAGCTGGAGCTTGTTAAGGTAATTACACAGGGGAAAGGATAATGTACTGGGAACTCCTCAGAAGAATCTGATTTGTGGTGAGGGGAGAGAGATAAAAGCTCATTTAGGAACGACATGAACATGCTGCGTAGGTAGCTGTTTATCAGTAAATATCTCCACTGAGATTAATAAAAGCAGTACCTTAATAAATTAAGTACTTCCTGGTATGGTTACTGTACTGGTAACTCCCCAAAAGAATCTGGATTGTGGTGAGGGAACAGAGAAAAAAGCTCATTTATGACTTGCACTTACGAAGGGGGTAGGCAGCTGTATATCAGGGAGTATCCCTTCTGAGAATAAAAACAGCTGGAGCTTGTTAACGTAATTACACATGGGAAAGGATAATGTACTGGGAACTCCTCAGAAGAATCTGATTTGTGGTGAGGGGAGAGAGATAAAAGCTCATTTAGGAACGACATGAACATGCTGCATAGGTAGCTGTTTATCAGTAAATATCTCTACTGAGATTAAGAATAGCAGTCGCTTAATAAATTAAGTACTTCCCGTTATGGTTACTGTACTGGTAACTCCCCAAAAGAATCTGGAATGTGGTGAGGGAACAGAGAAAAAAGCTCATTTAGGACCTGCACTTACGAAGGGGGTAGGCAGCTGTATATCAGGGAGTAAACCTTCTGAGAATAAAAACAGCTGGAGCTTGTTAAGGTAATTACACAGGGGAAAGGATAATGTACTGGGAACTCCTAAGAAGAATCTGATTTGTGGTGAGGGGAGAGAGATAAAAGCTCATTTAGGAACGACATGAACATGCTGCATATGTAGCTGTTTATCAGTAAATATCTCCACTGAGATTAAGAAAAGCAGTAGCTTAATAAATTAAGTACTTCATGCTATGGTTACTGTACTGGTAACACCCCAAAAGAATCTGGATTGTGGTGAGGGAACAGAGAAAAAAGCTCATTTAGAACCTGCACTTACGAAGGGGGTAGGCAGCTGTATATCAGGGAGTAACCCTTCTGAGAATAAAAGCAGCTGGAGCTTGTTAAGGTAATTACACAGGGGAAAGGATAATGTCCTGGGAACTCCTCAGAAGAATCTGATTTGTGGTGAAGGGAGAGAGATAAAAGCTCATTTAAGAACGACATGAAAATGCTCATAGGTAGCTGTTTATCAGTAAATATCTCCACTGAGATTAAGAAAAGCAGTAGCTTAATAAATTACGTACTTCCTGGTATGGATACTGTACTGGTAACTCCCCAAAATAATCTGGATTGTGGTGAGGGAACAGAGAAAAAAGCTCATTTAGGACCTGCACTTACGAAGGGGGTAGGCAGCTGTATATCAGGGAGCAAACCTTCTGAGAATAAAAACAGCTGGAGCTTGTTAAGGTAATTACACAGTGTAAAGGATAATGTACTGGGAACTCCTCAGAAGAATTTGATTGGTGGTGAGGGGAGAGAGATAAAAGCTCATTTAGGAACGACATGAACACGCTGCGTAGGTAGCTGTTTATCAGTAAATATCTCCACTGAGATTAACAAAAGAAGTAGCTTAATAAATTAAGTACTTCCTATTACGGTTACTGTACTGGTAACTCCCCAAAAGAATCTGGATTGTGGTGAGGGAACAGAGAAAAAAGCTCATTTAAGACCTGCACTTACGAAGGGGTAGGCAGCTGTATATCAGGGAGTATCCCTTCTGAGAATAAAAACAGCTGGAGCTTGTTAAGGTAATTACACAGGGGAAAGGATAATGTACTGGGAACTCCTCAGAAGAATCTGATTTGTGGTGAGGGGAGAGAGATAAAAGCTCATTTAGGAACGAAATTAACATGCTCCATAGGTAGCTGTTTTTCAGTAAATATCTGCACTGAGATTAAGAACAGCAGTAGCTTAATAAATTAAGTACTTCCTGGTATGGTTACTGTACTGGTAACTCCCCAAAAGAATCTGGATTGTGGTGAGGGAACAGAGAAAAAAGCTCATTTAGGACCTGCACTTATTAAGGGGGTAGGCAGCTGTATATCAGGGAGTACCCCTTCTGATAATAAAAACAGCTGGAGCTTGTTAAGGTAATTAAACAGGGGAAAGGATAATGTACTGGGTACTCCTCAGAAGAATCTGATTTGTGGTGAGGGGAGAGAGATAAAAGCTCATGTAGGAACGACATGAAAATGCTGAGTAGGTAGCTGTTTATCAGGAAATATCTCCACTGAGAATAAGAAAAGCAGGAGCTTAATAAATTAAGTACTTCCTGGTGTGGTTACTGTACTGGTAACTCCCCAAAAGAATCTGGATTGTGGTGAGGGAACAGAGAAAAAAGCTCATTTAGGACCTGCACTTACCAAGGGCGTAGGCAGCTGTATATCAAGGAGTAAAGCTTCTGAGAATAAAAACAGCTGGAGCATGTTAAGGTAATTACACAGGGGAAAGGATAATGTACTGGACTCCTCAGAAGAATCTGATTTGTGGTGAGGGGAGAGAGATAAATGCTCATTTAGGTACGACATTAATATGCTGTGTAGGTAGCTGTTTATCAGTAAATATCTCCACTGAGATTAAGAAGAGCAGTAGCTTAATAAATTAAGTACTTCCTGGTATGGTTACTGTACTGGTAACTCCACAAAAGAATCTGGATTGTGATGAGGGAACAGAGCAAAAAGCTCATATTGGACCTGCACTTACGAAGGGGGTAGGCAGCTGTATATCAGGGAGTAAACCTTCTAAGAATAAAAACAGCTGGAGCGTGTTAAGGTCATTACACAGGGGAAAGCATAATGTACTGGGAACTCCTCAGAAGAATCGGATTTGTGGTGAGGGGAGAGAGATACAAGCTCATTTAGGAACGACATGAAAATGCTGCATAGGTAGCTGTTTATCAGTAAATATCTCCACTGAGATTAAGAAAAGCAGTAGCTTAATAAATTAAGAACTTCCTGGTACGGTTACTGTACTGGTAACTCCCCAAATGGATCTGGATTGTGGTGAGGGAACAGAGAAAAAAGCTCATTTAGGACCTGCACTTACGAAGGGGGTAGGCAGCTGTATATAAGGGAGTAAATCGTCTGATAATAGAAACAGCTGGAGCTTGTTAAGGTAATTACACAGGGGAAAGGATAATGTACTGGGAACTCCTCAGAAGAATCTGATTTGTGGTGAGGGGAGAGAGATAAAAGCTCATTTAGGAACGACATGAACATGCTGAGTACGTAGCTGTTTATCAGTAAATATCTCCCCTGAGATTAAGAAAAGCAGTTTCTTAATAAATTAAGTAATTCCTGGTATGGATACTGTACTGGTAACTCCCCAAAGGAATCTGGATTGTGGTGAGGGAACAGAGAAAAAAGCTCATTTAGGAACGACATGAACATGCTGCGTAGGTAGCTGTTTATCAGTAAATATCTCCACTGAGATTAAGAAAAGCAGTAGCTTAATAAATTAAGTACTTCCTGGTATGGTTACTGTACTGGTAACTCCCCAAAAGAACCTGGATTGTGGTGAGGGAACAGAGAAAAAAGCTCATTTAGGACCTGCAATTACGAAGAGGGTAGGCAGCTGTATATCAGGGAGTAAACCTTCTGAGAATAAAAACAGCTGAAGCTTGTTAAGGTAATTACACAGGGGAAAGGATATTGTACTGGGAACTCCTCAGAAGAATCTGATTTATGGTGAGGGGAGAGAGATAAAAGCTCATTTAGGAACGACATGAACATGCTGGGTAGGTAGCTGTTTATCAGTAAATATCTCCACTGAGATTAAGAAAAGCAGTAGCTTAATAAATTAAGTACTTCCTGGTATGGTTACTGTACTGGTATCTACCCAATAGAATCTGGATTGTGGTGAGGGAACAGAGAATAAAGCTCATTTAGGACCTGCACTTATGAAGGGGGTAGGCTGTATATCAGGGAGTAAAGGTTCTGAGAATAAAAACAGCTGGAGCTTGTTAAGGAAATTACACAGGGGAAAGGATAATGTACTGGGAACTCCTCAGAAGAATCTGATTTGTGGTGAGGGGAGAGAGATAAAAGCTCATTTAGGAACGACATGAACATGGGGCGTAGGTAGCTGTTTATCAGTAAATATCTCCACTGAGATTAAGAAAAGCAGTAGCTTAGTAAATTAAGTACTTCCTGGTATGGTTACTGTACTGGTAACTCCCCAAAAGAATCTGGATTGTAGTGAGGGAACAGAAAAAAAAGCTCATTTAGGACCTGCACTTACGAAGGGGGTAGGCAGCTGTATATCAGGGAGTAAACCTTCTGAGAATAAAAACAGCTGGAGCTTGTTAAGGTAATTACACAGGTGAAAGGATAATGTACTGGGAACTCCTCAGAAGAATCTGATTTGTGGTGAGGGGAGAGAGATAAAAGCTCATTTAGGAACGAAATGAACATGCTGCATACGTAGCTGTTTATCAGTAATTATCTCCACTGAGATTAAGAAAAGCAGTTTCTTAATAAATTAAGTAATTCCTGGTATGGATACTGTACTGGTAACTCCCCAAAGGAATCTGGATTGTGGTGAGGGAACAGAGAAAAAAGCTCATTTAGGAACGACATGAACATACTGCGTAGGTAGCTGTTTATCAGTAAATATCTCCACTGAGATTAAGAAAAGCAGTAGCTTAATAAATTAAGTACTTCCAGGAATGCTTACTGTACTGGTAACTCCCCAAAAGAACCTGGATTGTGGTGAGGGAACAGAGAATAAAGCTCATTTAGGACCTGCACTTACGAAGGGGGTAGGCAGCTGTATATCAGGGAGTAAAGGTTCTGAGAATAAAAACAGCTGGAGCTTGTTAAGGAAATTACACAGGGGAAAGGATAATGTACTGGGAACTCCTCAGAAGAATCTGATTTGTGGTGAGGGGAGAGAGATAAAAGCTCATTTAGGAACGACATGAACATGGGGCGTAGGTAGCTGTTTATCAGTAAATATCTCCACTGAGATTAAGAAAAGCAGTAGCTTAGTAAATTAAGTACTTCCTGGTATGGTTACTGTACTGGTAACTCCCCAAAAGAATCTGGATTGTGGTGAGGGAACAGAGAAAAAAGCTCATTTAGGACCTGCACTTACGAAGGGGGTAGGCCGCTGTATATCAGGGAGGAAACCTTCTGAGAATAAAAACAGCTGGAGCTTGTTAAGGTAATTACACAGGGGAAAGGATATTGTACTGGGAACTCCTCAGAAGAATCTGATTTGTGGTGAGGGGAGAGACATAAAAGCTCATTTAGGAACGACATGAACATGCTGTGTAGGTAGCTGTTTATCAGTAAATATCTCCACTGAGATTAAGAAAAGCAGTAGCTTAATAATTGAATGACTTCCTGGTATGGTTACTGTACTGGTAACTCCCCAAAAGAATCTGGATTGTGGTGAGGGAACAGAGAAAAAAGCTCATTTAGGACCTGCACTTACGAAGGGGGTAGGCAGCTGTATATCAGGGAGTAAACCTCCTGAGAATAAAAACACCTGGAGCTTGTTAAGGTAATTACACAGAGGAAAGGATAATGTACTGGGAACTCCTCAGAAGAATATGATTTCTGGTGAGGGGAGAGAGATAAAACTCATTTACGAACGACATGACCAGGCTGCGTAGGTAGCTGTTTATCAGTAAATATCTCCACTGATATTAAGAAAAGCAGTAGCTTAATAAATTAAGTAGTTCCTGGTATGGTTACTGTACTGGTAACTCCCCAAAAGAATCTGGATTGTGGTGAGGGAACAGAGAAAAAAGCTCATTTAGGACCTGCACTTACGAAGGGGGTAGGCAGCTGTATATCAGGGAGTATCCCTTCTGAGAATAAAAACAGGTGGAGCTTTTTAAGGTAATTACACAGGGGAAAGGATAATATACTGGGAACTCCTCAGAAGAATCTGATTTGTGATGAGGGGAGAGAGATAAAAGCTCATTTAGGAACGCCATTAACATGCTGCGTAGGTAGCTGTTTATCAGTAAATATCTCCACTGAGATTAAGAAAAGCAGTAGCTTAATAAATTAAGTACTTCCTGGTATGGTTACTGTACTGGTAACTCCCCAAAGGAATCTGGATTGTGGTGAGGGAACAGAGAAAAAAGCTCATTTAGGAACGACATGAACATGCTGCGTAGGTAGCTGTTTATCAGTAAATATCTCTACTGAGATTAAGAAAAGCAGTAGCTTAATAAATGAAGTACTTCCTGGTATGGTTACTGTACTGGTAACTCCCCAAAAGAATCTGGATTGTGGTGAGGGAACAGAGAAATAATCTCATTTACGACCTGCACTTACGAAGGGGGTAGGCAGCTGTATATCAGGGAGTATCGCTTCTGAGAATAAAAACAGCTGGAGCTAGTTAAGATAATTACACAGGGGAAAGGATAATGTACTGGGAACTCCTCAGAAGAATCTGATTTGTGGTGAGGGGAGAGAGATAAAAGCTCATTTAGGAATGACATGAACATGCTGCGTAGGTAGCTGTTTATCAGTAAATATCTCCAATGAGATTAAGAAAAGCAGTAGCTTAATAAATTAAGTACCTCCTGGTATGGTTACTGTACTGGTAACTCCCCAAAAGAATCTGGATTGTAGTGAGGGAACAGAGAAAAAAGCTCATTTAGGACCTGCACTTACGAAGGGGGTAGGCAGCTGTATATCAGGGAGTAAACCTTCTGAGAATAAAAACAGATGGAACTGGTTAAGGTAATTACACAGGGGAAAGGATAATGTACTGGGAACTCCTCAGAAGAATCTGATTTGTGGTGAGGGGAGAGAGATAAAAGCTCATTTAGGAACGAAATGAACATGGGGCGTAGGTAGCTGTTTATCAGTAAATATCTCCACTGAGATTAAGAAAAGCAGTAGCTTAGTAAATTAAGTACTTCCTGGTATGGTTACTGTACTGGTAACTCCCCAAAAGAATCTGGATTGTGGTGAGGGAACAGAGAAAAAAGCTCATTTAGGACCTGCACTTACGAAGGGGGTAGGCAGCAGTATATCAGGGAGGAAACCTTCTGAGAATAAAAACAGCTGGAGCTTGTTAAGGTAATTACACAGGGGAAAGGATAATGTATTGGGAACTCCACAGAAGAATATGATTTGTGGTGAGGGGAGAGAGATAAAAGCTCATTTACGAACGACATGAACATGCTGCGTAGGTAGCTGTTTATCAGTAAATATCTCCACTGATATTAAGAAAAGCTGTAGCTTAATAAATTAAGTAGTTCCTGGTATGGTTACTGTACTGGTAACTCCCCAAAAGAATCTGGATTGTGGTGAGGGAAGAGAAAAAAGCTCATTTAGGACCTGCACTTACTAAGGGGTTAGGCAGCTGTATATCAGGGAGTATCGCTTCTGAGAATAAAAACAGCTGGAGCTTGTTAAGGTAATTACACAGGGGAAAGGATAATGTACTGGGAACTCCTCAGAAGAATCTGATTTGTGGTGAGGGGAGAGAGATAAAAGCTCATTTAGGAACGACATGTACATGCTGCGTAGGTAGCTGTTTATCAGTAAATATCTCCACTGAGATTAAGAAAAGCAGTAGCTTAATAATTAAAGTTCTTCCTGGTTGGTTACTGTACTGGTAACTCCCCAAAAGAATCTGGATTGTGGTGAGGGAACAGAGAAAAAAGCTCATTTAGGACCTGCACTTACGAAGGGGGTAGGCAGCTGTATATCAGGGAGTAAACCTCCTGAGAATAAAAACAGCTGGAGCTTGTTAAGGTAATTACACAGGGGAAAGGATAATGTACTGGGAACTCCTCAGAAGAATATGATTTCTAGTGAGGGGAGAGAGATAAAACTCATTTACGAACGACATGAACACGCTGCGTAGGTAGCTGTTTATCAGTAAATATCTCCACTGAGATTAAGAAAAGCAGTAGCTTAATAAATTAAGTACTTCCTGGTATGGTTACTGTACTGGTAACTCCCCAAAGGAATCTGGATTGTGGTGAGGGAACAGAGGAAAAAGCTCATTTAGGAACGACATGAACATGCTGCGTAGGTAGCTGTTTATCAGTAAATATCTCCACTGAGATTAAGAAAAGCAGTAGCTTAATAAATGAAGTACTTCCTGGTATGGTTACTGTACTGGTAACTCCCCAAAAGAACCTGGATTGTGGTGAGGGAACAGAGAAAAAAGCTCATTTAGGACCTGCACTTTCGAAGGGTGTAGGCAGCTGTATATCAGGGGGTAAACCTTCTGAGAATAAAAACAGCTGGAGCTTGTTAAGGTAATTACACAGGTGAAAGGATAATGTACTGGGAACTCCTCAGAAGAATCTGATTCGTGGTGAGGGGAGAGAGATAAAAGCTCATTTAGGAACGACATGAACATGCTGCGTAGGTTGCTGTTTATCAGTAAATATCTCCACTGAGATTAAGAAAAGCAGTAGCTTATTAAATTAAGTACTTCCGGGTATGGTTACTGTACTGGTAACTCCCCAAAAGAATCTGGATTGTGGTGAGGGAACAGAGAAAAAAGCTCATTTAGGACCTGCACTTACGAAGGGGGAAGGCAGCTGTATATCAGGGAGTAAACCTTCTGAGAATAAAAACAGCTGGAGCTTGTTAAGGTAATTACACAGGGGAAAGGATAATGTACTGGGAACTCCTCAGAAGAATCTGATTTGTGGTGAGGGGAGAGAGATAAAAGCTCGTTTATGAACGACATGAAAATGCTGCGTAGGTAGCTGTTTATCAGTAAATATCTCCACTGATATTAAGAAAAGCAGTAGCTTAATAAATTAAGTAGTTCCTGGTAGGGTTACTGTACGGGTAACTCCCCAAAAGAATCTGGATTGTGGTGAGGGAACAGAGAAAAATCTCATTTAGGACCTGCACTTACGAAGGGGGTAGGCAGCTGTATAACAGGGAGTAAACCTTCTGAGAATAAAAACAGCTGGAACTTGTTAAGGTAATTACACAGGGGAAAGGATAATGTACTGGGAACTCCTCAGAAGAATCTGATTTGTGGTGAGGGGAGAGAGATAAAAGCTCATTTAGGAACGACATGAACATGCTGCGTAGGTAGCTGTTTATAAGAAAATATCTCCACTGTGATTAAGAAAAGCAGTAGCTTAATAAATTAAGTACTTCCTGGTATGGTTACTGTACTGGTAACTCCCCAAAAGAACCTGGATTGTGGTGAGGGAACAGAGAAAAAAGCTCATTTAGGACTTGCACTTACGAAGGGGGTAGGCAGCTGTATATCAGGGAGTAAACCTTCTGAGAATAAAAAGAGCTGGAGCTTGTTAAGGTAATTACACAGGGGAAAGGATAATGTACTGGGAACTCCTCAGAAGAATATGATTTGTGGTGAGGGGAGAGAGGTAAAAGCTCATTTAGGAACGACATGAACATGCTGCATACGTAGCTGTTTATCAGTAAATATCTCCACTGAGATTGAGAAAAGCAGTTTCTTAATAAATTAAGTAATTCCCGGTATGGATACTGTACTGGTAACTCACCAAAGGAATCTGGATTGTGGTGAGGGAACAGAGAAAAAAGCTCATTTAGGAACGACATGAACATGCTGCGTAGGTAGCTGTTTATCAGTAAATATCTCCACTGAGATTAAGAAAAGCAGTAGCTTAATAAATTAAGTACTTCCTGGTATGGTTACTGTACTGGTAACTCCCCAAAAGAATCTGGATTGTGGTGAGGGAACAGAGAAAAAAGCTCATTTAGGACCTGTGTTGAACCTGGGTAACTGCAGTCGAAATCAGGACACGGGGGATGCAAGGCAAGTGAACCAATTCATACTTTATTCCAAGAGGGCCAGGGTTTATATAGGGTTAGAAACCAATTTTACAATTACAGGGTAAAAGATCAATACAGCATGACATTTGTCTCAAATACAGAAGTGGAGGAAATTTCCTACTGTGAGGGCAGCAACTTGATACAAATGCCTTTTTAATTACAGGAGGTAGTGACTACAAAGATTATTGATATCAAAACAAGGAACTATACACAACCGAGGTAGAACTATAATTATCTCCTAGCTACTATCTCCTTAAGGCTAGATAACATCAATCTTGACTTCTCCAAATACTTGTGAAATAACAGTGAGGAGACTTTCCTGTTTACAGTGAGAATCTAGTGAGGAGACTTTCCTGTTTACAGAGAGAATCTAACACTAAAGGCAGCTGGTCTAGCAAGTCTCCTCAGGGAGACTTGCTAAGTAGGGGGAAAAAGGAGATTCTCACAACAACTGGTGGCTTCCTTTGGCCCACAAACACCAGAAACTCCTTACTGGGAATGTATTCCCAAGGGCCTATTAGTGTGCTAATGAGGCATCAGAGTAACCTTGCCGGGGCTAAATTTTTCCACTGGTTGGAGACTTTAATTCTCCAACAATTCCCCCTTTTTTTTATTAATTTTCCACAGCCGCTTCTCTGGAAAGTTTAAGGGCAGTGAGTAAAACATCAGAGGAATTATTCCTAGTGTAACGCTTCATTATAGCTATGATAGAACAATATCATAAGAAAAAGACACATATCATAAGTATTAAGGCAATAGAAGCACTTCCAACACTATGGGTAATACTTTGCCACCACCCCCTAGGGTCTAGTCCTTCTAAGGTCTGAGCTAGTCCTTGGGCTATGTCATCAATAGAGGAGGCATCTGGCAATTCCTTTTGAAAAGCTTCAAAAACCTCCCTGCACAAGCTTTGTTCACTTAACGTACCATTTAGTAGGGCTCCATCTATAAGCATTTGTATATCATTCAATTCATATTCAGAGGCATTATATTTATAAGGTGTTACACAGACATGACTAGAATTCCAATCGCAAGTCAAAAACAAGCGTTGCTGTAAAGCCAGATATTTCTGTCCAAGCCAAAACACTCCTCCTTTAACAGCTTCTATCTCATCTTGAAGGTGGGCATTTACTTCCAGCTGGTGTTGCCACAGATTGTGGGAGTCCTGGTGCCACTGCACCATAAAGTCATGAGTTTGTACAGATTGTCGCAATGCGGCTCCGGATACTGCTGCAGTTGTAGCAATGGCAATCAGTCCAACGAGTCCTGCAATAATCAGTCCAATGGCATGACGACTCCTCTTCAGAAGCCGCTTAAAAAAACTGCATTACTAATCCTTGTACAGGTCCTCCAGCCCAGGGACGATGCATACGAACAGGGACCCAAAGTGAGTTGCGCTGGGTTAAAATCATGATCCTATCTTGACTAAAAATAAAGGTGACATTGTTATTCAAGCAAGTATACAATTTACAATTTATGCTGGTAATGGCATTCTTAGTTATGTTTATGGGGCCGACCATCAGTACTTGTGGAAAATGAACACAAGCAGAGATATTATAGGTCTTTACAACTGTGAAGTTGTAGGAGGCCGAGGATCCTTTAGTTCCTGAGTAAGTTCCATTGGCCAGCAATACAGGAGCCTGAGAAGCTGCTAATTTCTAGAGATGATGTTGTGGAGGAAATAGCCTGTTTCCATGGGCGAGAGCAGGCCGGGGGTCACTAAAGCCTGCTCCAAACCACCCTAAAAGCTGTTCAGCAGACATGGACATGCTCATAGATAAAGTAGGTTCACAAGATGAGTTATATTCAGTGCAGTTTTTAAACCACACACCAAAAGGTCCCCAATCATACCAAGTATGCTGGGATGTATTCCAAATAGTTGGAAAAATTCCTCGACAACTTTCCCAATGTCTTTCAGTAAAGTTCAGGTTCAGATAAGTAAAATTGTCACATTTAGGCAGGCCAGCAGGAATAGGATAATTATCTAATTTATAGGTATGAGATCCCACAGACCAGGAAGACAGTCTAATCAGCCGAGTTCTACTGGAGTTATATGAACCTCCATGCTGAATCCAATATTGATATCTAAAAGGGTAACATGGGGAGCGGCCTTGACAGATAGCTTTAGAGAACTGAGAATAAGAGAAGTTAAATGATCTTTCCTCTTCCATAGGAAAGACTGGAATGCCAGACCCATAGGGGGAGAGAGTAAATTAGTAATAGATGTAAAAGAGACAGGGGCTTTTGTCCATAAGTATGGACATAAAGGAGGGTTAGAAATATAGGCCCAATACATTACCTCTGATGTAGCCCCTACAGGTTACCAGTGCACACCTGTCCATTAGAATGGCCTTATCACTTGGATGAGAATGTTTCACCCCGGTCTTGATGCACAGAGGGGTGTTTGTTGCTGGATCCACTGGAGCAGGTGCTAGAAAGATGGGCTGTCTTCTGTAGAACATAAGCATACCCTCGCCCCTGGGTTAACTCCCCGGGACCCAATCTAGCCCAACCCCCAATCTATTCCAAACTGGCTGTGGTTTGTTTTGCATAGGCGGAGCTAGGAAGTGTCGCTCAGCTCTTGCTAAAACATCTCCTTGAGGCAAATTTAAAAAGTTAAGGACAAATAGTGCTTCTGCAATAACGGCTCGGGCTGTTTTATAAATACTTTTCATAGAAGTTGCATATCCCTCAGTACTATCCATAGTCCCCCTCTTTAGTTTTTTAATTTGTGTTTTTAATGTATAATGAGCTCTTTCTACTATACCTTGACCTTGAGGATTGTATTCAATTCCTGTAACATGAAAAATGTTATGAAATTCTAAAAATTTTCGTACTTGTTTACTGGAATAAGTTGGTGCATTGTCAGTTTTTATTTGAGAAGGAATCCCCATGACTGCGAACGTTTCTAGTAAATGTTGAATGATATGAGTCCCTTTTTCCCCTGGCAGAGGAGTTGCCCAAATAAAAGAAGAATATGTATCAATGGATACATGCACATATTGTAAGCGGCCAAATTCAGGGATGTGTGTTACATCCATTTGCCAAATTTTATTAGGAGCAGTTCCTGACGTGTCAATTAATTTTTGAGGGCTACATAAATCCGAATCTCCTTGAAGAATGGAAAATAGATTAGGAATTCTGGGAATTCCTAAGGAAGGGCGAAGCCAATTGATGTCCCTAGTAACTTTTGAAAATTAAGAGTTTTAAACTCTTCAGTACAAATTTTTATTAATTGGGGGGTAATTACTTCTCTTCTAACTAAATATCCCAGACTTAAATGGTTCTTCTGTTTAAATGAATTTTATCAGGGGCAATTATTAAATTATACTGTTGAAAGTCTAAAGGCAAAATTTGTAACAATTGTGATACAATATTTTTATCAGGTGCAGCAAATAATAAATCATTTTATTGAAAACCTGTAAAACAAACTGGAGTAGTAATTAAAACAATCATCTTGATAGCCATAGTTTTCCTATATCCAACTTAAAACAAACATTTTAAATTTCATATCTCAGAATACATTTTTGATCTCAAGTCTTTTACCAAGCCTGGTTGTATTAAAAGAAATCTGGAGCCTAGGTATCACCCATTGCTTCATGCTGCTTGTTTTTCACTTCCAAATTTCTTATCTAGAAAGGCATTCTAAAACCTTTTAAAGTAGAGGCTTTCACACCTTTACTTCAGCCTGTATTTGCATAGAAAAACTGAAGCCCAGGGGGCACATTGCCTCCTGGTTGTCTGCTTTAAAAGAGCCATTTTCCGATATACAGAGAGTTAATGAAAGTTGTGTACTTCTATCCCCCATTAGTTTATATACTTTAAAATATTTACCTGATTATATGTGACTTAAGATAGTTAATCTTACTGTTACAGTACAGTTTACACTTAAAAAATTTAGTACCTGATTCATTAAAGTGATACCCAAAACAATTGTAACAAGAGTACACTTAGCAGTGTGCCCCAGAATTATAACCATGAGATTTCAGAGTTAGCATATTTGCCTTTTTAATACATTCAAATTGCAAACCTGTACAGAAATCGAGTTATATCAGGTAAATAAACTTTTAACTCTCCTTTAAGATATTCCAATTTTAATCCATCCTAAGGGGCAGATTTAGAAGTATCAGTCAAATCATACATTTTACCCTGAGGTTTCCAATGTTTATACCTGAAAACAAAAGAAATAAAAGAAAGGCCTCCATTGGCCTGTCCTATAGAATGGGCCTACCTCCATCCTACTCCTTAGAGCTTGATGAACTGCCTTGGGGCCAGCTTGCCCTCTCCCACTATGAATGGACGCCACCCTACGGCTGTCCCATCACGTGGATGGCTAAACTGCACTTTTGTCAGTTTACCCCTCACTACTGAGGATAGTATCGTTCAAGGGCCCATGCTAAGTTCTTATTTATTTATTTATTTATTTATTTATTTATTTTTAACCATGAATTAAAGATTTTTTTAACTATAGTTCCTTTTTAAAATAAAGTAATAATCCTTTAAAACTTTTGGTAAAGCCCAAACTCGATGATCTTTTGAAGTTTACAGTTAAACTAACCTATTTTTACATCATACATTTTTAATCTTGAACACATTCACACCCACATACATTTGTGTGCGCGCCACACACATACATACATTCACATATGTAGGTATTAATGTAAACAGAACTTAAAAGCAGTCCAAACAACTATCAGCCGTACATTTTTTAGTGGCAAAAGGTATATTTTCCAATCTTACTCTTGTAATGACCAAAACTTAAAACAAAACCTTTAATGAATGATTTTAGCATTGTTTAGTCTTATTCGCTAGGGCCTATTAGTTTTAGCAAAGTATCTTAGCATACTAAACACTTTTTAGCTGAAGATAACTGGGTTGGGGTCCCCTGGAGTATTACTGAGTCCACCTAGCACTTGACTCTTAGTGTTTACTCTCAGGCTAAGATTAGCCTAGCCGGCTGTTTGAACTCAGCTCTTAGCAGCCTGCACTTTTTCTGCCTTCTTGCAGAAGGAGACACAGTACCTAGTAAATGTTTTGCCCATAGACATGTAAATGGACAACAGAAATAAGGGAAACAAAAGTTTATGTTTAAAACTGGTACCAATCTCAAAGACAAAACTAGTCAAGACAAAACAGAACATAGAAACAGAGGCTTTTACACCTTGGATGGCATGTCCAGCGTCCACAAGCTGCCAGCCAGAGTGATGGAAAGTCCATAGGGCCCTGAAAATTCTCAGGGGGATCCTCCCCAGTGGAGATTTCCATCCCCTGGCAATCAACCTGCCGAGGCCGCCGACCAGAGGACTTCTTTCCCAATTTAGCACTCCACACGAAACACAACTAATCAAACAAGGACAAAGACACATGAACATGCAGCGCAGGCGCAAATTAAAAGTGCAATTGCAGTAAAAATTCTCTTAAGAAGTAAAAGAAAAATCACTAGTCCTTCCCCAATTCCAGGCTGATGGACTAAAACAGGGAGTGTCAGCTCCCCTGCTAGTGCCTGGTTGTAAAGAAAAGATGATGGGGAAGCCTCCTTCACTGGAAGGGAGCCATGAGACGGCCCTGTATTACAGCTGTCCTAAATTGAGTGAATCTGGTCAATATCTTGATAATGACGGGGCTGTGCCACACCTCTGGTTGGAGGGGGTTCAATGACAGGAAAAGTTTGATAGCAAGAGAGAGAGGCAGAACCATAGGACTTAGATTAATTAAAGTAAAAGTGGGCTCCGCGGCCGCAATTATTTGTTCTTTACTTTCACCTTCCTGACTGCCCCTGGCAGATCGAAAGAGCATCTGTAGCACTTTGACTGCACTGCTGAGCTGCCTAAATTATCATCATTCTCTGAAGGAGCATAGGTAGAGGCTGAAGGCTTATTTGATGTTAATTTTTCTTTAACAAAACTGACAGGAGATAGTTCAGGTGTTGCCATGTCTTTTAGCTCCTGCCCAATTTGAGTTTTTACCTCCCCGGACAAATTATAAGCCTTCATAGCTTTTTCCACGTCAGCCTCTGGCTCAGCAGCTGATGTTATGATAGCATCAGGAGACATCATGCTCACGGCTGTATGTATTAATGCCCAAACAGACCAAAATGTAACTGGAACCTTGTCTCCACACCGATATTCATTTTCCATATTATTCTCTACTCGTTCCCAGACTTCTAAATCTAAAGTATCTCCCTCTGGGAACCATAGATTATACTCCACTACCTGTACACACTCATCTCTTTGTGAACACGAGACCATAGCTCCGTCCCGTTTCAATACATGGTGGATAAAATTAGAAAATGGAGTTGGTTTAGCTTGTCCCATAACCCCGTAATTTTTTAAGAATAGGAGCTCACCACACAGATCCCTTGTCTCCTGTGAATTACACACAGATCCCTTGTCTCCTGTGAATTAAAAATATCTCTCACCTCACTCGAGAGCTCGGCAGTTCCGCAATCTCCTGTGGATCAATTGTCAGGTCCCTGGGTCCGGACGCCAGATGTTGAACCTGGGTAACTGCAGTCGAAATCAGGACACGGGGGATGCAAGGCGAGAGAACCAATGCATACTTTATTCCAAGAGGGCCAGGGTTTGTATAGGGTTAGAAACCAATTTTACAATTACAGGGTAAAAGATCAATACAGCATGACATTTGTCTCAAATACAGAAGTGGAGGAAATTTCCTACTGTGAGGGCAGCAACTTGATACAAATGCCATTCTAATTACAGGAGGTAGTGACTACAAAGATTATTGATATCAAAACAAGGAACTATACACAACCGAGGTAGAACTATAATTATCTCCTAGCTACTATCTCCTTAAGGCTAGATAACATCAATCTTGACTTCTCCAAATACTTGTGAAATAACAGTGAGGAGACTTTCCTGTTTACAGTGAGAATCTAGTGAGGAGACTTTCCTGTTTACAGAGAGAATCTAACACTAAAGGCAGCTGGTCTAGCAAGTCTACTCAGGGAGACTTGCTAAGTAGGGGGAAAAAGGAGATACTCACAACAACTGGTGGCTTCCTTTGGCCCACAAACACCAGAAACTCCTTACTGGGAATGTATTCCCAAAGGCCTATTAGTGTGCTAATGAGGCATCAGAGTAACCTTGCCGGGGCTAAATTTTTCCACTGGTTGGAGACTTTAATTCTCCAACACACCTGCACTTACGAAGGGGGTAGGCAGCTGTATATCAGGGAGTAAACCTTCTGAGAATAAAAACAGCTGGAGCTTGTTAAGGTAATTACAAAGGGGAAAGGATAATGTACTGGGAAATCCTCAGAAGAATCTGATTTGTGGTGAGGGGAGAGAGATAAAAGCTCATTTAGGAACGACATGAACATGCTGCGTAGGTAGCTGTTTATCAGTAAATATCTCCACTGAGATTAAGAAAAGCAGTAGCTTAATAAATTAAGTACTTCCTGGTATGGTTACTCTACCGGTAACTCCCCAAAAGAATCTGGATTGTAGTGAGGGAACAGAGAAAAAATCTCATTTAGGACCTGCACTTACGAAGGGGGTAGGCAGCTGTATATCAGGGAGTAAACCTTCTGAGAATAAAAACAGCTGGATCTTGTTAAGGTAATTAGCCAGAGGAACGGATAATGTACTCGAAAATCCTCAGAAGATTCTGATTTGTGGTGAGGGGAGAGAGATTAAAGCTCATTTAGGAACGACATGAACATACGGCGTACGTAGCTGTTTATCAGTAAATATCTCCACTGAGATTAAGAAAAGCAGTAGCTTAATAAATGAAGTAATTCCTGGTATGGTTACTCTACTGGTAACTCCCCAAAAGAATCTGGATTGTAGTGAGGGAACAGAGAAAAAATCTCATTTAGGACCTGCACTTACGAAGGGGGTAGGCAGCTGTATATCAGGGAGTATCGCTTCTGAGAATAAAAACAGCTGGAGCTAGTTAAGATAATTACACAGGGGAAAGGATAATGTACTGGGAACTCCTCAGAAGAATCTGATTTGTGTGAGGGGAGAGAGAAAAAAGCTCATTTAGGAATGACATGAACATGCTGCGTAGTTAGCTGTTTATCAGTAAATATCTCCACTGAGATTAAGAAAAGCAGTAGCTTAATAAATTAAGTACTTCCTGGTATGGTTACTGTACTGGTAACTCCCCAAAAGAATCTGGATTGTGGTGAGGGAACAGAGAAAAAAGCTCATTTAGGACCTGCACTTACGAAGGGGTTAGGCAGCTGTATATCAGGGAGTATCGCTTCTGAGAATAAAAACAGCTGGATCTAGTTAAGGTAATTACACGGGGGAAAGGATAATGCACTGGGAACTCCTCAGAAGAATCTGATTTGTCGTGAGGGGAGAGAGATATAAGCTCATTTAAGAACGACATGAACATGCTGCGTAGGTAGCTGTTTATCAGTAAATATCTCCACTGAGATTAAGAAAAGCAGTAGCTTAATAAATTAAGTACTTCCTGGTATGGTTACTGTACTGGTAACTCCCCAAAAGAATCTGGATTGTGGTGAGGGAACAGAGAAAAAAGCTCCTTTAGGACCTGCACTTTCGAAGGGGGTAGGCAGCTGTATATCAGGGAGTAAACCTTCCTAGAATAAAAACAGCTGGGGCTTGTTAAGGTAATTACACAGGGGAAAGGATAATGTACTGGGAACTCCTCAGAAGAATCTGATTTGTGGTGAGGGGATGGAGATAAAAGCTCATTTAGGAACGACATGAACATGCTGCGTAGGTAGCTGTTTATGAGTAAATATCTCCCCTGAGATTAAGAAAAGCAGTAGCTTAATAAATTAAGTACTTCCTGGTATGTTTACTGTACTGGTAACTCCCCAAAAGAATCTGGATTGTGGTGAGGGAACAGAGAAAAAGCTCATTTAGGACCTGCACTTACGAAGGGGGTAGGCAGCTTTATATCAGGGAGTATCCCTTCTGAGAATAAAAACAGCTGGAGCTTGTTAAGGTAATTACACAGGGGAAAGGATTATGTACTGGGAACTCCTCAGAAGAATCTGATTTGTGGTGAGGGGAGAGAGATAAAAGCTCATTTAGGAACGACATCAACATGCTGCGTAGGTAGCTGTTTATCAGTAAATATCGCCACTGAGATTAAGAAAAGCAGTAGCTTAATAAATTACGTACTTCCTGGTATGGTTACTGTACTGGTAACTCCCCAAAAGAATCATGATTGTGCTGAGGGAACAGAGAAAAAAGCTCATTTAGGACCTGCACTTACGAAGAGGGTAGGCAGCTGTATATCAGGGAGTAAATCTTCTGAGAATAAAAACAGCTGGAGCTTGTTAAGGTAATTACACAGGGGAAAGGATAATGTACCGGGAACTCCTCAGAAGAATCTGATTTGTGGTGAGGGGAGAGAGATAAAAGCTCAGTTAGGAACGACATGAACATGCTGCGTAGGTAGCTGTTTATCAGTAAATATCTCCACTGAGATTAAGAAAAGCAGTAGCTTAATAAATTCAGTACTTCCTGGTATTGTTACTGTACTGGTAACTCCCCAAAATAATCTGGATTGTGGTGAGGGAACAGAGAAAAAAGCTCATTTAGGACCTGCACTTACGAAGTGGGTAGGCAGCTGTATATCAGGGAGTAAACCTTCTGAGAATAAAAACAGCTGGAGCTTGTTATGGTAATTACACAGGGGAAAGGATAATATACCGGGAACTCCTCAGAAGAATCTGATTTGTGGTGAGGGGAGAGAGATAAAAGCTCATTTAGGAACGACATGAACATGCTGCGTAAGTAGCTGTTTATCAGTAAATATCTCGACTGAGATTAAGAAAAGCAGTAGCTTAATAAATTAAGTACTTCCTGGTATGGTTACTGTACTGGTAACTCCCCAAAAGAATCTGGATTGTGGTGAGGGAACAGAGAAAAAAGGTCATTTAGGACCTGCACTTACGAAGGGGGTAGGCAGCTGTATATCAGGGAGTAAACCTTCTGAGAATAAAAACAGCTGGAGCTTGTTAAGGTAATTACACAGGGGAAAGGATAATGTACTAGGAACTCCTCAGAAGAATCTGATTTGTGGTGAGGGGAGAGAGATAAAAGCTCATTAAGGAACGAAATGAACAAGCTGCGTAGGAAGCTGTTTATCAGTAAATATCTCCACAGAGATTAAGAAAAACAGTAGCTTAATAAATTAAGTACTTCCTGGTATGGTTACTGTACTGGTAACTCCCGAAAAGAACCTGGATTGTGGTGAGGGAACAGAGAAAAAAGCTCATTTATGAACGACATGAACATGCTGCGTAGGTAGCTGTTTATCAGTAAATATCTCCACTGAGATTAAGAAAAGCAGTAGCTTAATAAATAAAGTACTTCCGGGTATGGTTACTGTACTGGTAACTCCCCAAAAGAATCTGGATTGTGGTGAGGGAACAGAGAAAAAAGCTCATTTAGGACCTGCACTTACGAAGGGTGTAGGCAGCTCTATATCAGGGAGTAAACCTTCTGAGAATAAAAACAGTTGGAGCTTGTTAAGGTAATTACACAGGGGAAAGGATAATGTACTGGGAACTCCTCAGAAGATTCTGATTTGTGGTGAGGGGAGAGAGATAAAAGCTCATTTAGGAACGACATGAACGTGCTGAGTAGGTAGCTGTTTATCAGTAAATATCTACACTGAAATTAAGAAAAGCAGTAGCTTAATAAATTAAGTACTTCCTGGTATGGTTACTGTACTGGTAACTCCCCAAAAGAACCTGGATTGTGGTGAGGGAACAGAGAAAAAAGCTCATTTAGGACCTGCACTTACGAATTGGGTAGGCAGCTGTATATCAGGGAGTAAACCTTCTGAGAATAAAAACAGCTGGAACTTGTTAAGGTAATTGCACAGGGGAAAGGATAATGTACTGGGAACTCCTCAGAAGAATCTAATTTGTGGTGAGGGGAGAGAGATAAAAGCTCATTTAGGAACGACATGAACATGCTGCGTAGGTAGCTGTTTATCAGTAAATATCGCCACTGAGACTAAGAAAAGCAGTAGCTTAATAAATTACGTACTTCCTGGTATGGTTACTGTACTGGTAACTCCCCAAAAGAATCATGATTGTGCTGAGGGAACAGAGAAAAAAGCTCATTTAGGACCTGCACTTACGAAGAGGGTAGGCAGCTGTATATCAGGGAGTAAATCTTCTGAGAATAAAAACAGCTGGAGCTTGTTAAGGTAATTACACATGGGAAAGGATAATGTACCGGGAACTCCTCAGAAGCATCTGATTTGTGGTGAGGGGAGAGAGATAAAAGCTCAGTTAGGAACGACATGAACATGCTGCGTAGGTAGCTGTTTATCAGTAAATATCTCCACTGAGATTAAGAAAAGCAGTAGCTTAATAAATTCAGTACTTCCTGGTATTGTTACTGTACTGGTAACTCCCCAAAAGAATCTGGATTGTGGTGAGGGAACAGAGAAAAAAGCTCATTTAGGACCTGCACTTACGAAGTGGGTAGGCAGCTGTATATCAGGGAGTAAACCTTCTGAGAATAAAAACAGCTGGAGCTTGTTATGGTAATTACACAGGGGAAAGGATAATATACCGGGAACTCCTCAGAAGAATCTGATTTGTGGTGAGGGGAGAGAGATAAAAGCTCATTTAGGAACGACATGAACATGCTGCGTAAGTAGCTGTTTATCAGTAAATATCTCCACTGAGATTAAGAAAAGCAGTAGCTTAATAAATTAAGTACTTCCTGGTATGGTTACTGTACTGGTAACTCCCCAAAAGAATCTGGATTGTGGTGAGGGAACAGAGAAAAAAGGTCATTTAGGACCTGCACTTACCAAGGGGGTAGGCAGCTGTATATCAGGGAGTAAACCTTCTGAGAATAAAAACAGCTGGAGCTTGTTAAGGTAATTACACAGGGGAAAGGAAAATGTACTAGGAACTCCTCAGAAGAATCTGATTTGTGGTGAGGGGAGAGAGATAAAAGCTCATTAAGGAACGAAATGAACAAGCTGCGTAGGAAGCTGTTTATCAGTAAATATCTCCACAGAGATTAAGAAAAACAGTAGCTTAATAAATTAAGTACTTCCTGGTATGGTTACTGTACTGGTAACTCCCGAAAAGAACCTGGATTGTGGTGAGGGAACAGAGAAAAAAGCTCATTTATGAACGACATGAACATGCTGCGTAGGTAGCTGTTTATCAGTAAATATCTCCACTGAGATTAAGAAAAGCAGTAGCTTAATAAATAAAGTACTTCCGGGTATGGTTACTGTACTGGTAACTCCCCAAAAGAATCTGGATTGTGGTGAGGGAACAGAGAAAAAAGCTCATTTAGGACCTGCACTTACGAAGGGTGTAGGCAGCTCTATATCAGGGAGTAAACCTTCTGAGAATAAAAACAGTTGGAGCTTGTTAAGGTAATTACACAGGGGAAAGGATAATGTACTGGGAACTCCTCAGAAGATTCTGATTTGTGGTGAGGGGAGAGAGATAAAAGCTCATTTAGGAACGACATGAACGTGCTGAGTAGGTAGCTGTTTATCAGTAAATATCTACACTGAAATTAAGAAAAGCAGTAGCTTAATAAATTAAGTACTTCCTGGTATGGTTACTGTACTGGTAACTCCCCAAAAGAACCTGGATTGTGGTGAGGGAACAGAGAAAAAAGCTCATTTAGGACCTGCACTTACGAATTGGGTAGGCAGCTGTATATCAGGGAGTAAACCTTCTGAGAATAAAAACAGCTGGAACTTGTTAAGGTAATTACACAGGGGAAAGGATAATGTACTGGGAACTCCTCAGAAGAATCTAATTTGTGGTGAGGGGAGAGAGATAAAAGCTCATTTAGGAACGACATGAACATGCTGCGTAGGTAGCTGTTTATCAGTAAATATCGCCACTGAGACTAAGAAAAGCAGTAGCTTAATAAATTACGTACTTCCTGGTATGGTTACTGTACTGGTAACTCCCCAAAAGAATCATGATTGTGCTGAGGGAACAGAGAAAAAAGCTCATTTAGGACCTGCACTTACGAAGAGGGTAGGCAGCTGTATATCAGGGAGTAAATCTTCTGAGAATAAAAACAGCTGGAGCTTGTTAAGGTAATTACACATGGGAAAGGATAATGTACCGGGAACTCCTCAGAAGCATCTGATTTGTGGTGAGGGGAGAGAGATAAAAGCTCAGTTAGGAACGACATGAACATGCTGCGTAGGTAGCTGTTTATCAGTAAATATCTCCACTGAGATTAAGAAAAGCAGTAGCTTAATAAATTCAGTACTTCCTGGTATTGTTACTGTACTGGTAACTCCCCAAAAGAATCTGGATTGTGGTGAGGGAACAGAGAAAAAAGCTCATTTAGGACCTGCACTTACGAAGTGGGTAGGCAGCTGTATATCAGGGAGTAAACCTTCTGAGAATAAAAACAGCTGGAGCTTGTTATGGTAATTACACAGGGGAAAGGATAATATACCGGGAACTCCTCAGAAGAATCTGATTTGTGGTGAGGGGAGAGAGATAAAAGCTCATTTAGGAACGACATGAACATGCTGCGTAAGTAGCTGTTTATCAGTAAATATCTCCACTGAGATTAAGAAAAGCAGTAGCTTAATAAATTAAGTACTTCCTGGTATGGTTACTGTACTGGTAACTCCCCAAAAGAATCTGGATTGTGGTGAGGGAACAGAGAAAAAAGGTCATTTAGGACCTGCACTTACGAAGGGGGTAGGCATCTGTATATCAGGGAGTAAACCTTCTGAGAATAAAAACAGCTGGAGCTTGTTAAGGTAATTACACAGGGGAAAGGAAAATGTACTAGGAACTCCTCAGAAGAATCTGATTTGTGGTGAGGGGAGAGAGATAAAAGCTCATTAAGGAACGAAATGAACAAGCTGCGTAGGAAGCTGTTTATCAGTAAATATCTCCACAGAGATTAAGAAAAACAGTAGCTTAATAAATTAAGTACTTCCTGGTATGGTTACTGTACTGGTAACTCCCGAAAAGAACCTGGATTGTGGTGAGGGAACAGAGAAAAAAGCTCATTTATGAACGACATGAACATGCTGCGTAGGTAGCTGTTTATCAGTAAATATCTCCACTGAGATTAAGAAAAGCAGTAGCTTAATAAATAAAGTACTTCCGGGTATGGTTACTGTACTGGTAACTCCCCAAAAGAATCTGGATTGTGGTGAGGGAACAGAGAAAAAAGCTCATTTAGGACCTGCACTTACGAAGGGTGTAGGCAGCTCTATATCAGGGAGTAAACCTTCTGAGAATAAAAACAGTTGGAGCTTGTTAAGGTAATTACACAGGGGAAAGGATAATGTACTGGGAACTCCTCAGAAGATTCTGATTTGTGGTGAGGGGAGAGAGATAAAAGCTCATTTAGGAACGACATGAACGTGCTGAGTAGGTAGCTGTTTATCAGTAAATATCTACACTGAAATTAAGAAAAGCAGTAGCTTAATAAATTAAGTACTTCCTGGTATGGTTACTGTACTGGTAACTCCCCAAAAGAACCTGGATTGTGGTGAGGGAACAGAGAAAAAAGCTCATTTAGGACCTGCACTTACGAATTGGGTCGGCAGCTGTATATCAGGGAGTAAACCTTCTGAGAATAAAAACAGCTGGAACTTGTTAAGGTAATTACACAGGGGAAAGGATAATGTACTGGGAACTCCTCAGAAGAATCTAATTTGTGGTGAGGGGAGAGAGATAAAAGCTCATTTAGGAACGACATGAACATGCTGCGTAGGTAGCTGTTTATCAGTAAATATCGCCACTGAGACTAAGAAAAGCAGTAGCTTAATAAATTACGTACTTCCTGGTATGGTTACTGTACTGGTAACTCCCCAAAAGAATCATGATTGTGCTGAGGGAACAGAGAAAAAAGCTCATTTAGGACCTGCACTTACGAAGAGGGTAGGCAGCTGTATATCAGGGAGTAAATCTTCTGAGAATAAAAACAGCTGGAGCTTGTTAAGGTAATTACACATGGGAAAGGATAATGTACCGGGAACTCCTCAGAAGCATCTGATTTGTGGTGAGGGGAGAGAGATAAAAGCTCAGTTAGGAACGACATGAACATGCTGCGTAGGTAGCTGTTTATCAGTAAATATCTCCACTGAGATTAAGAAAAGCAGTAGCTTAATAAATTCAGTACTTCCTGGTATTGTTACTGTACTGGTAACTCCCCAAAAGAATCTGGATTGTGGTGAGGGAACAGAGAAAAAAGCTCATTTAGGACCTGCACTTACGAAGTGGGTAGGCAGCTGTATATCAGGGAGTAAACCTTATGAGAATAAAAACAGCTGGAGCTTGTTATGGTAATTACACAGGGGAAAGGATAATATACCGGGAACTCCTCAGAAGAA
>NW_025961029.1:0-31864 GCF_023159225.1 Perognathus longimembris pacificus
CTTTTCTTAATCTCAGTGGAGATATTTACTGATAAACAGCTACCTACGCAGCATGTTCATGTCGTTCCTAAATGAGCTTTTATCTATCTCCCCTCACCACAAATCAAATTCTTATGAGGAGTTCCTAGTACAATATCCTTTCCCCTGTGTAATTACCTTAACAAGCTCCACCTGTTTTTATTCTCTGAAGGTTTACTCCCTGATATACAGCTGCCTACCCCATTCGTAAGTGCAGGTCCTAAATGAGCTTTTTTCTCTGTTCCCTCACCACAATCCAGATTCTTTTGGGGAGTTACCAGTACAGTAACCATACCAGGAAATACTTAATTTATTAAGCTACTGCTTTTCTTAATCTCAGTGGAGATATTTACTGATAAACAGCTACCTACGCAGCATGTTCATGTCGTTCCTAAATGAGCTTTTATCTCTCTCCCCTCACCACAAATCAGATTCTTCTGAATTGTTCCCAGTACATTATCATTTCCCCTGTGTAATTACCTTAACAAGCTCCAGCTGTTTTTATTCTCAGAAGGTTTACTCCCTGATATACAGCTGCCTACCCCCTTCGTAAGTGCAGGTCCTAAATGAGCTTTTTTCTCTGTTCCCTTACCACTATCCAGATTCTTTTGGGGAGTAACCAGTACAGTAACCATACCAGGAAGTACTTAATTTATTAAGCTACTGCTGTTCTTAATCTCAGTGGAGATATTTACTGATAAACATCTACCTACACAGCATGTTCATGTCGTTCCTAAATGAGCTTTCATCTCTCTCCCCTCACCACAAATCAGATTCCTCTGAGGAGTTCCCAGTACTTTATAATTTCCACTGTGTAATTACCTTAACAAGCTCCAGCTGTTTTTATTATCAGAAGGTTTACTCCCTGATATACAGCTGCCTACCACCATCGTCATTGCAGGTAGTAAATGAGCTTTTTTCTCTGTTCCCTCACCACAATCCAGATTCTTTTGGGGAGTTACCAGTACAGTAACCATACCAGGAAGTACTTAATTTATTAAGCTACTGCTTTTCTTAATCTCAGTGGAGATATTTACTGATAAACAGCTACCTACGCAGCATGTTCTTGTCGTTCCTAAATGAGCTTTTATCTCTCTCCCCTCACCACAAATCAGATTCTTCTGAGGAGTTCCCAGTACTTTATCCTTTCCCCTGTGTAATTACCTTAACAAGCTCCAGCTGTTTTTATTCTCAGAAGGTTTACTCCCTGATATACAGCTGTCTACCCCCTTCGTAAGTGAAGGTCCTAAATGAGCTTTTTTCTCTGTTACCTCACCGCAATCCAGATTCTGTTGGGGAGTTACCAGTACAGTAACCATACCAGGAAGTACTTAATTTATTAAGCTACTGCTTTTCTTAATCTCAGTGGAGATATTTACTGATAAACAGCTACCTACGCAGCATGTTTATGTCGTTCCTAAATGAGCTTTTATCTCTCTCCCCTCACCAAAAATCAGATTCTTCTGAGGAGTTCCCAGTATATTATCCTTTCCATTGTGTAATTACCTTAACAAGCTCCAGTTGTTTTTACTCTCAGAAGATTTACTCCCTGATATACAGCTGCCTACCCCCTTCGTAAGTGCAGGTCCTAAATGAGCTTTTTTCTCTGTTCCCTCACCACAATCCAGATTCTTTTGTGGAGTGACCAGTACAGTAACCATACCAGGAAGTACTTAATTTATTAAGCTACTGCTTTTCTTAATCTCAGTGGAGATATTTACTGATAAACAGCTACCTATGCAGCATGTTCATGTCGTTCCTAAAAGAGCTTTTATCTCTCTCCCCTCACCACAAATCAGGTTCTTCTGAGGAGTTCCCAGTACATTATCCTTTCCCCTGTGTAATTACCTTAACAAGCTCCAGCTGTTTTTATTCTCAGAAGGTTTACTCCCTGATATACAGCTGCCTACCCCCTTCGTAAGTGCAGGTCCTAAATGAGCTTTTTTCTCTGTTCCCTCACCACAATCCAGATTCTTTGGGGAGTTACCAGTACAGTAACCATACCAGGAAGTACTTAATTTATTAAGCTACTTCTTTTCTTAATCTCAGTGGAGATATTTACTGATAAACAGCTACGTAAGCAGTATGTTCATGTCGTTCCTAAATGAGCTTTTATCTCTCTCCCCTCACCACAAATCAGATTCTTCTGAGGAGTTCCCAGTACTTTATCCTTTCCCCTGTGTAATTACCTTAACAAGCTCCAGCTGTTTTTATTCTCAGAAGGTTTACTCCCTGATATACAGCTGCCTACCCCCTTCGTAAGTGCAGGTCCTAAATGAGCTTTTTTCTCTGTTCCCTCACCACAATCCAGATTCTTTTGGCGAGTTACCAGTACAGTAACCATACCAGGAAGTACTTAATTTATTAAGTTACTGCTTTTCTTAATCTCAGTGGAGATATTTACTGATAAACAGCTACCTACGCAGCATGTTCATGTCGTTCCTAAATGAGCTTTCATCTCTCTCCCCTCACCACAAATCAGATTCCTCTGAGGAGTTCCCAGTACTTTATAATTTCCACTGTGTAATTACCTTAACAAGCTCCAGCTGTTTTTATTATCAGAAGGTTTACTCCCTGATATACAGCTGCCTACCACCATCGTCATTGCAGGTAGTAAATGAGCTTTTTTCTCTGTTCCCTCACCACAATCCAGATTCTTTTGGGGAGTTACCAGTACAGTAACCATACCAGGAAGTACTTAATTTATTAAGCTACTGCTTTTCTTAATCTCAGTGGAGATATTTACTGATAAACAGCTACCTACGCAGCATGTTCTTGTCGTTCCTAAATGAGCTTTTATCTCTCTCCCCTCACCACAAATCAGATTCTTCTGAGGAGTTCCCAGTACTTTATCCTTTCCCCTGTGTAATTACCTTAACAAACTCCAGCTGTTTTTATTCTCAGAAGGTTTACTCCCTGATATACAGCTGTCTACCCCCTTCGTAAGTGAAGGTCCTAAATGAGCTTTTTTCTCTGTTACCTCACCGCAATCCAGATTCTGTTGGGGAGTTACCAGTACAGTAACCATACCAGGAAGTACTTAATTTATTAAGCTACTGCTTTTCTTAATCTCAGTGGAGATATTTACTGATAAACAGCTACCTACGCAGCATGTTTATGTCGTTCCTAAATGAGCTTTTATCTCTCTCCCCTCACCAAAAATCAGATTCTTCTGAGGAGTTCCCAGTATATTATCCTTTCCATTGTGTAATTACCTTAACAAGCTCCAGTTGTTTTTACTCTCAGAAGATTTACTCCCTGATATACAGCTGCCTACCCCCTTCGTAAGTGCAGGTCCTAAATGAGCTTTTTTCTCTGTTCCCTCACCACAATCCAGATTCTTTTGTGGAGTGACCAGTACAGTAACCATACCAGGAAGTACTTAATTTATTAAGCTACTGCTTTTCTTAATCTCAGTGGAGATATTTACTGATAAACAGCTACCTATGCAGCATGTTCATGTCGTTCCTAAAAGAGCTTTTATCTCTCTCCCCTCACCACAAATCAGGTTCTTCTGAGGAGTTCCCAGTACATTATCCTTTCCCCTGTGTAATTACCTTAACAAGCTCCAGCTGTTTTTATTCTCAGAAGGTTTACTCCCTGATATACAGCTGCCTACCCCCTTCGTAAGTGCAGGTCCTAAATGAGCTTTTTTCTCTGTTCCCTCACCACAATCCAGATTCTTTGGGGAGTTACCAGTACAGTAACCATACCAGGAAGTACTTAATTTATTAAGCTACTTCTTTTCTTAATCTCAGTGGAGATATTTACTGATAAACAGCTACGTAAGCAGTATGTTCATGTCGTTCCTAAATGAGCTTTTATCTCTCTCCCCTCACCACAAATCAGATTCTTCTGAGGAGTTCCCAGTACTTTATCCTTTCCCCTGTGTAATTACCTTAACAAGCTCCAGCTGTTTTTATTCTCAGAAGGTTTACTCCCTGATATACAGCTGCCTACCCCCTTCGTAAGTGCAGGTCCTAAATGAGCTTTTTTCTCTGTTCCCTCACCACAATCCAGATTCTTTTGGCGAGTTACCAGTACAGTAACCATACCAGGAAGTACTTAATTTATTAAGTTACTGCTTTTCTTAATCTCAGTGGAGATATTTACTGATAAACAGCTACCTACGCAGCATGTTCATGTCGTTCCTAAATGAGCTTTTATCTGTCTCCCCTCACCACAAATCAGATTCTTCTGAGGAGTTCCCAGTACATTATCCTTTCCCCTGTGTAATTACCTTAACAAGCTCCAGCTGTTTTTATTATTAGAAGTTTTAGTCCTTGATATACAGCTGCCTACCCCCTTCGTAAGTGCAGGTCCTAAATGAGCTTTTTTCTCTGTTCCCTCACCACAATCCAGATTTTTTTGGGGAGTTACCAGTACAGTAACCATACCAGGAAGTACTTAATTTATTAAGCTACTGCTTTTCTTAATCTCAGTGGAGATATTTACTAATAAACAGCTACCTACGCAGCATGTTCATGTCTTTCCTAAATGAGCTTTTATCTCTCTTCCCTCACCACAAATCAGATTCTTCTGAGGAGTTCCCAGTACATTATCCTTTCCCCAGTGTAATTACCTTAACAAACTCCAGCTGTTTTTATTCTCAGAAGGTTTACTCCCTGATATACAGCTGCCTACCCCCTTCGAAAGTGCAGGTCCTAAATGAGATTTTTTCTCTATTCCCTCACCACAATCCAGATTCTTTTGGGGAGTTACCAGTACAGTAACCATACCAGGAAGTACTTAATTTATTAAGCTACTGCTTTTCTTAATCTCAGTGGAGATATTTACTGATAAACAGCTACCTACGCAGCATGTTCATGTCGTTCCTAAATGAGCTTTTATCTATCTCCCCTCACCACAAATCAAATTCTTATGAGGAGTTCCTAGTACAATATCCTTTCCCCTGTGTAATTACCTTAACAAGCTCCACCTGTTTTTATTCTCTGAAGGTTTACTCCCTGATATACAGCTGCCTACCCCATTCGTAAGTGCAGGTCCTAAATGAGCTTTTTTCTCTGTTCCCTCACCACAATCCAGATTCTTTTGGGGAGTTACCAGTACAGTAACCATACCAGGAAATACTTAATTTATTAAGCTACTGCTTTTCTTAATCTCAGTGGAGATATTTACTGATAAACAGCTACCTACGCAGCATGTTCATGTCGTTCCTAAATGAGCTTTTATCTCTCTCCCCTCACCACAAATCAGATTCTTCTGAATTGTTCCCAGTACATTATCATTTCCCCTGTGTAATTACCTTAACAAGCTCCAGCTGTTTTTTATTCTCAGAAGGTTTACTCCCTGATATACAGCTGCCTACCCCCTTCGTAAGTGCAGGTCCTAAATGAGCTTTTTTCTCTGTTCCCTTACCACTATCCAGATTCTTTTGGGGAGTAACCAGTACAGTAACCATACCAGGAAGTACTTAATTTATTAAGCTACTGCTGTTCTTAATCTCAGTGGAGATATTTACTGATAAACATCTACCTACACAGCATGTTCATGTCGTTCCTAAATGAGCTTTCATCTCTCTCCCCTCACCACAAATCAGATTCCTCTGAGGAGTTCCCAGTACTTTATAATTTCCACTGTGTAATTACCTTAACAAGCTCCAGCTGTTTTTATTATCAGAAGGTTTACTCCCTGATATACAGCTGCCTACCACCATCGTCATTGCAGGTAGTAAATGAGCTTTTTTCTCTGTTCCCTCACCACAATCCAGATTCTTTTGGGGAGTTACCAGTACAGTAACCATACCAGGAAGTACTTAATTTATTAAGCTACTGCTTTTCTTAATCTCAGTGGAGATATTTACTGATAAACAGCTACCTACGCAGCATGTTCTTGTCGTTCCTAAATGAGCTTTTATCTCTCTCCCCTCACCACAAATCAGATTCTTCTGAGGAGTTCCCAGTACTTTATCCTTTCCCCTGTGTAATTACCTTAACAAGCTCCAGCTGTTTTTATTCTCAGAAGGTTTACTCCCTGATATACAGCTGTCTACCCCCTTCGTAAGTGAAGGTCCTAAATGAGCTTTTTTCTCTGTTACCTCACCGCAATCCAGATTCTGTTGGGGAGTTACCAGTACAGTAACCATACCAGGAAGTACTTAATTTATTAAGCTACTGCTTTTCTTAATCTCAGTGGAGATATTTACTGATAAACAGCTACCTACGCAGCATGTTTATGTCGTTCCTAAATGAGCTTTTATCTCTCTCCCCTCACCAAAAATCAGATTCTTCTGAGGAGTTCCCAGTATATTATCCTTTCCATTGTGTAATTACCTTAACAAGCTCCAGTTGTTTTTACTCTCAGAAGATTTACTCCCTGATATACAGCTGCCTACCCCCTTCGTAAGTGCAGGTCCTAAATGAGCTTTTTTCTCTGTTCCCTCACCACAATCCAGATTCTTTTGTGGAGTGACCAGTACAGTAACCATACCAGGAAGTACTTAATTTATTAAGCTACTGCTTTTCTTAATCTCAGTGGAGATATTTACTGATAAACAGCTACCTATGCAGCATGTTCATGTCGTTCCTAAAAGAGCTTTTATCTCTCTCCCCTCACCACAAATCAGGTTCTTCTGAGGAGTTCCCAGTACATTATCCTTTCCCCTGTGTAATTACCTTAACAAGCTCCGGCTGTTTTTATTCTCAGAAGGTTTACTCCCTGATATACAGCTGCCTACCCCCCTTCCGTAAGTGCAGGTCCTAAATGAGCTTTTTTCTCTGTTCCCTCACCACAATCCAGATTCTTTTTTGGAGTGACCAGTACAGTAACCATACCAGGAAGTACTTAATTTATCAAGCTACTGCTTTTCTTAATCTCAGTGGAGATATTTACTGATAAACAGCTACCTACGCAGCATGTTCATGTCATTCCTAAATGAGCTTTAATCTCTCTCCCCTCACCAGAAATCAGATTCTTCTGATGATTTCCCAGTACATTATCCTTTCCCCTGTGTAATTACCTTAACAAGCTCCAGCTGTTTTTATTCTCAGAAGGTTTACTCCCTGATATACTGCTGCCTATCCCCTTCGTAAGTGCAGGTCCTAAATGAGCTTTTTTCTCTGTTCCCTCACCACAATCCAGATTCTTTTGGGGAGTTGCCAGTACAGTAACCATACCAGGAAGTACTTAATTTATTAAGCTACTGCTTTTCTTAATCTCAGTGGAGATATTTACTGATAAACAGCTACGTACGCAGCATGTTCATGTCGTTCCTAAATGAGCTTTTTTCTCTCTCCCCTCACCACAAATCAGATTCTTCCTAATTGTTCCCAGTACATTATCCTTTCCCCTGTGTAATTACCTTAACAAGCTCCAGCTGTCTTTATTCTCAGAAGGTTTACTCCCTGATATACAGCTGCCTACCCCCTTCGTAAGTGCAGGTCATAAATGAGCTTTTTTCTCTGTTCCCTCACCACAATCCAGATTCTTTTGGGGAGTTACCAGTACAGTAACCATACCAGGAAGTACTTAATTTATTAAGCTACTGCTTTTCTTAATCTCAGAGGAGATTTTTACTGATAAACAGCTACGTACGCATCATGTTCATGTTGTTCCTAAATGAGCTTTTATCTCTCTCCCCTCACAAGAAATCAGATTCTTCTGAGGAGTTCCCAGTATATTATCCTTTCCCCTGTGTAATTACCTTAACAAGCTCCAGCTGTTTTTATTCTCAGCAGGTTTACTCCCTGATATACAGCTGCCTACCCCCTTCGTAAGTGCAGGTCCTAAATGAGCTTTTTTCTCTGTTCCCTCACCACAATGCAGATTCTTTTTGGAGTGACCAGTACAGTAACCATACCAGGAAGTACTTAATTTATTAAGCTACTGCTTTTCTTAATCTCAGTGGAGATATTTACTGATAAACAGCTACGTACGCATCATGTTCATGTTGTTCCTAAATGAGCTTTTATCTCTCTCCCCTCACAAGAAATCAGATTCTTCTGAGGAGTTCCCAGTATATTATCCTTTCCCCTGTGTAATTACCTTAACAAGCTCCAGCTGTTTTTATTCTCAGAAGGTTTACTCCCTGATATACAGCTGCCTACCCCCTTCGAAAGTGCAGGTCTTAATGAGCTTTTTTCTCTGTTCCCTCACCACAATCCAGATTCTTTTGGGGAGTTACCAGTACAGTAACCATACCAGGAAGTACTTAATTTATTAAGCTACTGCTTTTCTTAATCTCAGTGGAGATATTTGCTGATAAACAGCCACGTACGCAGCATGTTCATGTCGTTCCTAAATGAGCTTTTATCTCTCTCCCCTCACCACAAATCAGATTCTTCTGAGGAGTTCCCAGTACATTATCCTTTCCCCTGTGTAATTACCTTAACAAGCTCCAGCTGTCTTTATTCTCAGAAGGTTTACTCCGTGATATACAGCTGCCTACCCCCTTCGTAAGTGCAGGTCCTAAATGAGCTTTTGTCTCTGTTCCCTCACCAAAATCCAGATTCTTTTGGGGAGTTACCAGTACAGTAACCATACCAGGAAGTACTTAATTTATTAAGCTACTGCTTTTCTTAATCTCAGAGGAGATATTTACTGATAAACAGCTACCTACGCAGCATGTTCATGTCGTTCCTAAATGAGCTTTTATCTCTCTCCCCTCACAACAAATCAGATTCTTCTGAGGAGTTCCCAGTATATTATCCTTTCCCCTGTGTAATTACCTTAACAAGTTCCAGCTGTTTTTATTCTCAGAAGGTTTACTCCCTGATATACAGCTGCCTACCCCCTTCGAAAGTGCAGGTCCTAAATAAGCTTTATTCTCTGTTAACTCACCACAATCCAGATTCTTTGGGGAGTTACCAGTACAGTAACCATACCAGGAAGTACTTAATTTATTAAGCTACTGCTTTTCTTAATCTCAGTGGAGATATTTACTGATAAACAGCTACGTACGCAGCATGTTCATGTCGTTCCTAAATGAGCTTTTATCTCTCTCCCCTCACCACAAATCAGATTCTTCTGAATTGTTCCCAGTACATTATCCTTTCCCCTGTGTAATTACCTTAACAAGCTCCAGCTGTTTTTATTCTCAGAAGGTTTACTCCCTGATATACTGCTGCCTACCCCCTTCGTAAGTGCAGGTCCTAAATGAGCTTTTTTCTCTGTTCCCTCACCACAATCCAGATTCTTTTGGGGAGTTACCAGTACAGTAACAATACCAGGAAGTACTTAATTTATTAAGCTACTGCTTTTCTTAATCTCAGTGGAGATATTTACTGATAAACAGCTACCTACGCAGCATGTTCATGTCTTTCATAAATGAGCTTTTATCTCTCTCCACTCACCACAAATCAGATTCTTCTGAGGAGTTCCCAGTACATTATCCTTTCCGCTGTGTAATTACCTTAACAAGCTCCAGCTGTTTTTATTCTCAGAATGTTTACTCCCTGATATACAGCTGCCTACCCCCTTCGTAAGTGCAGGTCCTAAATGAGCTTTTTTCTCTGTTCCCTCACCGCAATCCAGATTCTGTTGGGGAGTTACCAGTACAGTAACCCTACCAGGAAGTACTTAATTTATTAAGCTACTGCTTTTCTTAATCTTAGTGGAGATATTTACTGATAAACAGCTACCTACGCAGCATGTTTATGTCGTTCCTAAATGAGCTTTTATCTCTCTCTCCTCACAACAAATCAGATTCTTCTGAGGAGTTCCCAGTATATTATCCTTTCCATTGTGTAATTACCTTAACAAGCTCCAGCTGTTTTTACTCTCAGAAGGTTTACTCCCTGATATACAGCTGCCTACCTCCTTCGTAAGAGCAGGTCCTAAATGAGCTTTTTTCTCTGTTCCCTCACCACAATCCAGATTCTTTTGTGGAGTGACCAGTACAGTAACCATACCAGGAAGTACTTAATTTATTAAGCTACTGCTTTTCTTAATCTCAGTGGAGATATTTACTGATAAACAGCTACCTATGCAGCAATGTTCATGTCGTTCCTAAATGAGCTTTTATCTCTCTCCCCTCACCACAAATCAGATTCTTCTGAGGAGTTCCCAGTACATTATCCTTTCCCCTGTGTAATTACCTTAACAAGCTCCAGCTGTTTTTATTCTCAGAAGGTTTACTCCCTGATATACAGCTGCCTACCCCCTTCGTAAGTGCAGGTCCTAAATGAGCTTTTTTCTCTGTTCCCAAACCACAATCCAGATTCTTTTGGGGAGTTACCAGTACAGTAACCATACCAGGAAGTAATTAATTTATTAAGCTACTGCTTTTCTTAATCTCAGTGGAGATTTTTACTGATAAACAGCTACCTACGCAGCATGTTCATTTCGATCCTAAATGAGATTTTATCTCTCTCCCCTCACCACAAATCAGATTCTTCTGAGGAGTTCCCAGTACATTATCCTTTCCCCTGTGTAATTACCTTAACAAGCTCCAGCTGTTTTTATTCTCAGAAGGTTTACTCCCTGATATACAGCTGCCTACACCCTTCGAAAGTGCAGGTCCTAAATGAGCTTTTTTCTCTGTTAACTCACAGCAATCCAATTTCTTTTGGGGAGTTACCAGTACAGTAACCATACCAGGAAGTACTTAATTTATTAAGCTACGGCTTTTCTTAATCTCAGTGGAGATATTTACTGATAAACAGCTACCTACGCAGCATGTTCATGTCGTTCCTAAATGAGCTTTTATCTCTCTCCGCTCACCACAAATCAGATTCTTCTGAGGAGTTCCCAGTACATTATCCTTTCCCCTGTGTAATTACCTTAACAAGCTCCAGCTGTTTTTATTCTCAGAAGGTTTAATACCTGATATACAGCTGCCTACCCCCTTCGTAAGTGCAGGTCCTAAATGAGCTTTTTTCTCTGTTCCCTCACCACAATCCAGATTCTTTTGGGGAGGTACCAGTACAGTATCCATACCAGGAAGTACTTAATTTATTAAGGTACTGCTTTTCTTAATCTCAGTGGAGATATTTACTGATAAACAGCTACCTACGCAGCATGTTCATGTCGTTCCTAAATGAGCTATTATCTCTCTCCCCTCACCACAAATCAGATTCTTCTGAGGAGTTCCCAGTACATTATCCTTTCCCTTGTGTAATTACCTTAACAAGCTCCAGCTGTTTTTATTCTCAGAAGCTTTACTCCCTGATATACAGCTGCATACCCCCTTCGTAAGTGCAGGGCCTAAATGAGCTTTTTTCTCTGTTCCTTCACCACAATCCAGATTCTTTGGGGGAGTTACCAGTACCGTAACCATACCAGGAAGTACTTAATTTATTAAGCTACTGCTTTTCTTAATCGCAGTGGAGATATTTACTGATAAACAGCTACCTACGCAGCATGTTCATGTCGTTCCTAAATGAGCTTTTATCTCTCTCCCCTCACCACAAATCAGATTCTTCTGAGGAGTTCCCAGTACATTATCCTTTCCCCTGTGTAATTACCTTAACAACCTCCAGCTGTTTTTATTCTCAGAAGGTTTACTCCCTGATATACAGCTTCGTACCCCCTTCTTAAGTGCAGGCCTAAATGAGCTTTTTTCTCTGTTCCCTCACCCAATCCAGATTCTTTTGGGGAGTTACCAGTACAGTAACCATACCAGGAAGTACTTAATTTATTAAGCTACTGCTTTTTTAATCTCAGTGGAGATATTTACTGATAAACAGCTACCTAAGCAGGATGTTCATGTCGTTCCTAAATGAGCTTTTATCTCTCTCCCCTCACCACAAATCAGATTCTTCTGAGGAGTTCCCAGTACATTTTCCTTTCCCCTGTGTAATTACCTTAACAAGCTCCAGCTGTTTTTATTCTCAGAAGGTTTACTCCCTGATATACAGCTGCCTACCCCCTTCGTAAGTGCAGGTCCTAAATGAGCTTTTTTCTCTGTTCCCTCACCACAATCCAGATTCTTTTGGGGAGTTACCAGTACAGTAACCATACCAGGAAGTACTTAATTTATTAAGCTACTGCTTTTTTAATCTCAGTGGAGATATTTACTGATAAACAGCTACCTAAGCAGCATGTTCATGTCGTTCCTAAATGAGCTTTTATCTCTCTCCCCTCACCACAAATCAGATTCTTCTGAGGAGTTCCCAGTACATTATCTTTTCCCCTGTGTAATTACCTTAACAAGCTCGAGCTGTTTTTATTCTCAGAAGGTTTATTCCCTGATATACAGCTGCCTACCCCCTTCGTAAGGGCAGGTCCTAAATGAGCTTTTTTCTCTGTTCCCTCACCACAATCCAGATTCTTTTGGGGAGTTACCAGTACAGTAACCATACCAGGAAGTACTTAATTTATTAAGCTACTGCTTTTCTTAATCTCAGTGGAGATATTTACTGATAAACAGATACCTATGCAGCATGTTCATGTCGTTCCTAAATGAGCTTTTATCTCTCTCCCCTCACCACAAATCAGATTCTTCTGAGGAGTTCCCAGTACATTATCCTTTCCCCTGTGTAATTACCTTAACAAGCTCCAGCTGTTTTTATTCTCAGAAGGTTTACTCCGTGATATACTGCTGCCTACCCCATTCGTAAGTGCAGGTCCTAAATGAGCTTTTTTCTCTGTTCCCTCACCACAATCCAGATTCTTTTGGGGAGTTACCAGTACAGTAACCATACCAGGAAGTACTTAATTTATTAAGCTACTGCTTCTCTTAATCTCAGTGGAGATATTTACTGATAAACAGCTACCTACGCAGCATGTTCATGTCGTTCCTAAATGAGCTTTTATCTCTCTCCCCTCACCACAAATCAGATTCTTCGGAGGAATTCCCAGTACATTATCCTTTCCCCTGTGTAATTACCTTAACAAGCTCCAGCTGTTTTTATTCTCAGAAGGTTTATTCCCTGATATACAGCTGCCTACCCCCTTCGTAAGGGCAGGTCCTAAATGAGCTTTTTTCTCTGTTCCCTCACCACAATCCAGATTCTTTTGGGGAGTTACCAGTACAGTAACCATACCAGGAAGTACTTAAATTATTAAGCTACTGCTTTTCTTAATCTCAGTGGTGATATTTACTGATAAACAGCTACCTACGCAGCATGTTCATGTCGTTCCTAAATGAGCTTTTATCTCTCTCCCCTCACCACAAATCAGATTCTTCTGAGGAGTTCCCAGTACATTATCCTTTCCCCTATGTAATTACCTTAACAAGCTCCAGCTGTTTTTATTCTGAGAAGGTTTAATCCCTGATATACAGCGGCCTACCCCCTTCGTAAGTGCAGGTCCTAAAAGAGCTTTATCCTGTTCCCTCACCACAATCCAGATTCTTTTGGGGAGGTACCAGTACAGTATCCATACCAGGAAGTACTTAATTTATTAAGGTACTGCTTTTCTTAATCTCAGTGGAGATATTTACTGATAAACAGCTACGTACGCAGCATGTTCATGTCGTTCCTAAATGAGTTTTTATCTCTCTCCCCTCACCACAAATCAGATTCTTCTGAGGAGTTCCCAGTACATTATCCTTTCCCCTGTGTAATTACCTTAACAAGCTCCAGCTGTTTTTATTCTCAGAAGCTTTACTCAATGATATACAGCTGCCTACCCCCTTCGTAAGTGCAGGTCATAAATGAGCTATTTTCTCTGTTCCCTCACGACAATCCAGATTCTTTGGGGGAGTTACCAGTACAGTAACCATACCAGGAAGTACTTAATTTATTAAGCTACTGCTTTTTTAATCTCAGTGGAGATATTTACTGATAAACAGCTACCTAAGCAGCATGTTCATGTCGTTCCTAAATGAGCTTTTATCTCTCTCCCCTCACCACAAATCAGATTCTTCTGAGGAGTTCCCAGTACATTATCCTTTCCCCTGTGTAATTACCTTAAAAAGCTCCAGCTGTTTTTATTCTCAGAAGGTTTATTCCCTGATATACAGCTGCCTACCCGCTTCGTAAGGGCAGGTCCTAAATGAGCTTTTTTCTCTGTTCCCTCACCACAATCCAGATTCTTTTGGGGAGTTACCAGTACAGTAAACATACCAGGAAGTACTTAATTTATTAAGCTACTGCTTTTCTTAGTCTCAGTGGAGATATTTACTGATAAACAGCTACCTATGCAGCATGTTCATGTCGTTCCTAAATGAGCTTTTATCTCTCTCCCCTCACCACAAATCAGATTCTTCTGAGGAGTTCCCAGTACATTATCCTGTGCCCTGTGTAATTACCTTAACAAGCTCCAGCTGTTTTTATTCTCAGAAGGTTTTCTCCCTGATATACAGCTGCCTACCGCCTTCGGAAGTGCAGGTCCTAAATGAGCTTTTTTCTCTGTTCCCTCACCACAATCCAGATTCTTTTGGGGAGTTACCAGTACAGTAACCATACCAGGAAGTACTTAATTTATTAAGCTACTGCTTTTCTTAATCTCAGTGGAGATATTTACTGATAAACAGCTACCTATGCAGCATGTTCATGTCGTTCCTAAATGAGCTTTTATCTCTCTCCCCTCACCACAAATCAGATTCTTGGGAGGAATTCCCAGTACATTATCCTTTCCCCTCTGTAATTACCTTAACAAGCTCCAGCTGTTTTTATTCTCAGAAGGTTTATTCCCTGATATACAGCTGCCTACCCCCTTCGTAAGGGCAGGTCCTAAATGAGCTTTTTTCTCTGTTCCCTCACCACAATCCAGATTCTTTTGGGGAGTTACCAGTACAGTAACCATACCAGGAAGTACTTAATTTATTAAGCTACTGCTTTTCTTAATCTCAGTGGTGATATTTACTGGTAAACAGCTACCTATGCAGCATGTTCATGTCGTTCCTAAATGAGCTTTTATCTCTCTCCCCTCACCACAAATCAGATTCTTCTGAGGAGTTCCCAGTACATTATCCTTTCCCCTGTGTAATTACCTTAACAAGCTCCAGCTGTTTTTATTCTGAGAAGGTTTAATCCCTGATATACAGCTGCCTACCCCCTTCGTAAGTGCAGGTCCTAAAAGAGCTTTATCCTGTTCCCTCACCACAATCCAGATTCTTTTGGGGAGGTACCAGTACAGTATCCATACCAGGAAGTACTTAATTTATTAAGCTACTGCTTTTCTTAATCTCAGTGGAGATATTTACTGATAAACAGCTACGTACGCAGCATGTTCATGTCGTTCCTAAATGAGCTTTTATCTCTCTCCCCTCACCAAAAATGAGATTCTTCTGAGGAGTTCCCAGTACATTATCCTTTCCCCTGTGTAATTACCTTAACAAGCTCCAGCTGTTTTTATTCTCAGAAGGTTTACT
The DNA here is from genome assembly GCF_023159225.1 of Perognathus longimembris pacificus. Lineage (NCBI taxonomy): Eukaryota > Metazoa > Chordata > Mammalia > Rodentia > Heteromyidae > Perognathus > Perognathus longimembris. The sequence continues at coordinate 15,236 of NW_025961029.1, forward strand.
CCCTGATATACAGCTTCCTACCCCCTTCATAAGTGCAGGTCCTAAATGAGCTTTTTTCTCTGTTCCCTCACCAAAATGCAGATTCTTTTGGGGAGTTACCAGTACAGTAACCATACCAGGAAGTACTTAATTTATTAAGCTACTGCTTTTTTAATCTCAGTGGAGATATTTACTGATAAACAGCTACCTAAGCAGCATGTTCATGTCGTTCCTAAATGAGCTTTTATCTCTCTCCCCTCACTACAAATCAGATTCTTCTGAGGAGTTCCCAGTACATTATCCTTTCCCCTGTGTAATTACCTTAAAAAGCTCCAGCTGTTTTTATTCTCAGAAGGTATATTCCCTGATATACAGCTGCCTACCCCCTTCGTAAGGGCAGGTCCTAAATGAGCTTTTTTCTCTGTTCCCTCACCACAATCCAGATTCTTTTGGGGAGTTACCAGTACAGTAACCATACCAGGAAGTACTTAATTTATTAAGCTACTGCTTTTCTTAATCTCAGTGGAGATATTTACTGATAAACAGCTACCTATGCAGCATGTTCATGTCGTTCCTAAATGAGCTTTTATCTCTCTCCCCTCACCACAAATCAGATTGTTCTGAGGAGTTTCCAGTACATTATCCTTTCCCCTGTGTAATTACCTTAACAAGCTCCAGCTGTTTTTATTCTCAGAAGGTTTACTCCCTGATATACAGCTGCCTACCCCCTTCGTAAGTGCAGGACCTAAATTAGCTTTTTTCTCTGTTCCCTCACCACAATCCAGATTCTTTTGGGGAGTTACCAGTACAGTAACCATACCAGGAAGTACTTAATTTATTAAGCTACTGCTTTTTTAATCTCAGTGGAGAAATTTACTGATAAACAGCTACCTAAGCAGCATGTTCATGTCGTTCCTAAATGAGCTTTTATCTCTCTCCCCTCACCACAAATCAGATTCTTCTGAGGAGTTCCCAGTACATTATCCTTTCCCCTGTGTAATTACCTTAACAAGCTCCAGCTGTTTTTATTCTCAGAAGGTTTATTCCCTGATATACAGCTGCCTACCCCCTTCGTAAGGGCAGGTCCTAAATGAGCTTTTTTCTCTGTTCCCTCACCACAATCCAGATACTTTTGGGGAGTTACCAGTACAGTAACCATACCAGGAAGTACTTAATTTATTAAGCTACTGCATTTCTTAATCTCAGTGGAGATATTTACTGATAAACAGCTACCTATGCAGCATGTTCATGTCGTTCCTAAATGAGCTTTTATCTCTCTCCCCTCACCACAAATCAGATTCTTCTGAGGAGTTCCCAGTACATTATCCTTTCCCCTGTGTAATTACCTTAACAAGCTCCAGCTGTTTTTATTCTCAGAAGGTTTACTCCCTGATATACAGCTGCCTACCCCCTTCGTAAGTGCAGGTCCTAAATGAGCTTTTTTCTCTCTTCCCTCACCACAATCCAGATTCTTTTGGGGAGTTACCAGTACAGTAACCATACCAGGAAGTACTTAATTTATTAAGCTACTGCTTTTCTTAATCTCAGTGGAGATATTTACTGATAAACAGCTACCTACGCAGCATGTTCATGTCGTTCCTAAATGAGCTTTTCTCTCTCTCCCCTCACCACAAATCAGATTCTTCGGAGGAATTCCCAGTACATTATCCTTTCCCCTGTGTAATTACCTTAACAAGCTCCAGCTGTTTTTATTCTCAGAAAGTTTATTCCCTGATATACAGCTGCCTACCCCCTTCGTAAGGGCAGGTCCTAAATGAGATTTTTCTCTGTTCCCTCACCACAATCCAGATTCTTTTGGGGAGTTACCAGTACAGTAACCATACCGGGAAGTACTTAATTTATTAAGCTACTGCTTTGCTTAATCTCAGTGGAGATATTTACTGATAAACAGCTACCTACGCAGCATGTTCATGTCGTTCCGAAATGAGCTTTTATCTCTCTCCCCTCACCACAAATCAGATTCTTCTGAGGAGTTCCCAGTACATTATCCTTTCCCCTGTGTAATTACCTTAACAAGCTCCAGCTGTTTTTATTCTCAGAAGGTTTACTCCCTGATATACAGCTGCCTACCCCCTTCGTAAGTGCAGGTCCTAAATGAGCTTTTTTGTCTATTCCCTCACCACAATCCAGATTCTTTTGGGGAGTTACCAGTACAGTAACCATACCAGGAAGTACTTAATTTATTAAGCTACTGCTTTTCTTAATCTCAGTGGAGATATTTACTGATAAACAGCTACGTACGCAGCATGTTCATGTCGTTCATAAATGAGCTTTTATCTCTCTCCCCTCAAAACAAATCAGATTCTTCTGAGGAGTTCCCAGGACATTATCCTTTCCCCTGTGTAATTACCTTAACAAGCTCCAGCTGTTTTTATTCTCAGAAGGTTTACTCCCTGATATACAGCTGCCTACCCCCTTCGTAAGTGCAGGTCCTAAATGAGCTTTTTTCTCTTTTCCCTCACCACAATCTAGATTCTTTATGGGAGTTACCAGTACAGTAACCATATCAGGAAGTACTTAATTTATTTAGCTACTGCTTTTCTTAATCTCAGTGGAGATATTTACTGATCAACAGCTACCTACGCAGCATATTCATGTCGTTCCAAAATGAGCTTTAATCTCTCTCCCCTCACCACGAATCAGATTCTTCTGAGGAGTTCCCAGTACTTTATCCTTTCCCCAGTGTAATTACCTTAACAAGCTTCAGCTGTTTTTATTCTCAGAAGGTTTACTCCCTGATATACAGCTGCCTACGCCCTTCGGAAGTGCAGGTCCTAAATGAGCTTTTTTCTCTGTTCCCTCACCACAATCCAGATTCTTTGGGGAGTTACCAGTACAGTAACCATACCAGGAAGTACTTAATTTATTAAGCTACTGCTTTTCTTAATCTCAGTGGAGATATTTACTGATAAACAGCTATTTATGCAGCATGTTCATGTCGTTCCTAAATGAGCTTTTATCTCTCTCCCCTCACCACAAATCAGATTCTTCTGAGGAGTTCCCAGTACTTTATCCTTTCCCCTGTGTAATTACCTTAACAAGCTCCAGCTGTTTTGATTCTCAGAAGGTTTACTCCCTGATATACAGCTGCCTACCCGCTTCGTAAGTGCAGGTCCTAAATGAGCTTTTTTCTCTGTTCCCTCACCACAATCCAGATTCTTTTGGGGAGTTACCAGTACAGTAACCATACCAGGAAGTACTTAATTTATTAAGCTACTGCTTTTCTTAATCTCAGTGGAGATATTTACTGATAAACAGCTACCTACGCAGCATGTTCATGTCGTTCCTAAATGAGCTTTTATCTCTCTCCCCTCACCACAAATCAGATTCTTCTGTGGAGTTCCCAGTACCTTATCCTTTCCACTGTGTAATTACCTTAACAAGCTCCAGCTGTTTTTATTCTCAGAAGGTTTACTCCCTGATATACAGCTGCCTACGCCCTTCGTAAGTGCAGGTCGTAAATGAGCTTTTTTCTCTGTTCCCTCACCGCAATCCAGATTCTTTTGGGGAGTTACCAGTACAGTAACCATACCAGGAAGTACTTAATTTATTAAGCTACTGCTTTTCTTAATCTCAGTGGAGATATTTACTGATAAACAGCTACATAGGCAGCATGTTCATGTCGTTCCTAAATGAGCTTTTATCTCTCTCTCCTCACCACAAATCAGATTCTTCTGAGGAGTTCTCAGTAAATTATCCTTTCCCCTGTGTAATTACATTAGCAAGCTCCAGCTGTTTTTATTCTCAGAAGGTTTACTCCCTGATATACAGCTGCCTAACCCCTTCGTAAGTGCAGGTCCTAAATGAGCTTTTTTCTCTGTTCCCTCACCACAATCCAGATTCTTTTGGGGAGTTACCAGTACAGTAACGATACCAGGAAGTACTTAATTTATTAAGCTACTGCTTTTCTTAATCTCAGTGGAGATATTTACTGATAAACAGCTACCTACGCAGCATGTTCATGTCGTTCCTAAATGAGCTTTTATCTCTCTCCCCTCACCACAATTCAGATTCTTCTGAGGAGTTCCCAGTACATTATCCTTTCCCCTGTGTAATTTCCTTAACAAGCTCCAGCTGTTTTTATCCTCAGAAGGTTTACTCCCTGATATACAGCTGCCTACCCCCTTCGTAAGTGCAGGTGCTAAATGGGATTTTTTCTCTGTTCCCTCACCACAATCCAGATTCTTTTGGGGAGTTACCAGTACAGTACCCATACCAAGAAGTACTTAATTTATTAAGCTACAGCTTTTCTTAATCTCAGTGGAGATATTTACTGATAAACAGCTACCTATGCTGCATGTTCACGTCGTTCCTAAATGAGCATTTATCTCTCTCCCCTCACCTAAATCAGATACTTCTGAGGAGTCCCCAGCACATTATCCTTTCCCATGTGTAATTACCATAACAAGCTCCAGCTGTTTTTATTCTCAGAAGGTTTACTCCCTGATATACAGCTGCCTACCCCCTTCGTAAATGCAGGTCCTAAATGAGCTTTTTTCTCTATTCCCTCACCACAATCCAGATTATTTTGGGGAGTTACCAGTACAGTAACCATACCAGGAAGTACTTAATTTATTAAGCTACTGCTTTTCTTAATCTCAGTGGAGATATTTACTGATAAACAGCTACCTACGCAGCATGTTCATTTCGTTCCTAAATGAGCTTTTATCTCTCTCCCCTCAAAACAAATCAGATTCTTCTGAGGAGTTCCCAGTACATTATCCTTTCCCCTGTGTAATTACCTTAACAAGCTCCAGCTGTTTTTATTCTCAGATAGTTAACTCCCTGATATACAGCTGCCTATCCCCTTCGTAGGTGCAGGTCCTAAATGAGCTTTTTTCTCTGTTCCCTCACCACAATCCAGATTCTTTGGGGAGTTACCAGTACAGTAACCATACCAGGAAGTACTTACTTTATTAAGCTACTGCTTTTCTTAATCTCAGTGGAGATATTTACTTATAAACAGCTACCTACGCAGCATGTTCATGTCGTTCCTAAATGAGCTTTTATCTCTCTCCCCTCACCACAAATCAGATTCTTCTGAGGAGTTCCCAGTACTTTATCCTTTCCCCTGTGTAATTACCTTAACAAGCTCCAGGTGTTTTTATTCTCAGAAGGTTTACTCCCTGATATACAGCTGCCTACCCGCTTCGTAAGTGCAGGTCGTATATGAGCTTTTTTCTCTGTTCCCTCACCACAATCCAGATTCTTTTGGGGAGTTACCAGTACAGTAACCATACCAGGAAGTACTTAATTTATTAAGCTACTGCTTTTCTTAATCTCAGTGGAGATATTTACTGATAAACAGCTACATAGGCAGCATGTTCATGTCGTTCATAAATGAGCTTTTATCTCTCTCCCCTCACCACAAATCAGATTCTTCTGAGGAGTTCTCAGTAAATTATCCTTTCCCCTATGTAATTACATTAGCAAGCTCCAGCTGTTTTTATTCTCAGAAGGTTTACTCCCTGATATACAGCTGCCTAACCCCTTCGTAAGTGCAGGTCCTAAATGAGCTTTTTTCTCTGTTCCCTCACCACAATCCAGATTCTTTTGGGGAGTTACCAGTACAGTAACGATACCAGGAAGTACTTAATTTATTAAGCTACTGCTTTTCTTAATCTCAGTGGAGATATTTACTGATAAACAGCTACCTACGCAGCATGTTCATGTCGTTCCTAAATGAGCTTTTATCTCTCTCCCCTCACCACAATTCAGATTCTTCTGAGGAGTTCCCAGTACATTATCCTTTCCCCTGTGTAATTTCCTTAACAAGCTCCAGCTGTTTTTATCCTCAGAAGGTTTACTCCCTGATATACAGCTGCCTACCCCCTTCGTAAGTGCAGGTCTTAAATGGGATTTTTTCTCTGTTCCCTCACCACAATCCAGATTCTTTTGGGGAGTTACCAGTACAGTACCCATACCAAGAAGTACTTAATTTATTAAGCTACAGCTTTTCTTAATCTCAGTGGAGATATTTACTGATAAACAGCTACCTATGCAGCATGTTCATGTCGTTCCTAAATGAGCATTTATCTCTCTCCCCTCACCTAAATCAGATTCTTCTGAGGAGTCCCCAGCACATTATCCTTTCCCTTGTGTAATTACCTTAACAAGCTCCAGCTGTTTTTATTCTCAGAAGCTTTACTCCCTGATATACAGCTGCATACCCCCTTCGTAAGTGCAGGGCCTAAATGAGCTTTTTTCTCTGTTCCTTCACCACAATCCAGATTCTTTGGGGAGTTACCAGTACCGTAACCATACCAGGAAGTACTTAATTTATTAAGCTACTGCTTTTCTTAATCGCAGTGGAGATATTTACTGATAAACAGCTACCTACGCAGCATGTTCATGTCGTTCCTAAATGAGCTTTTATCTCTCTCCCCTCACCACAAATCAGATTCTTCTGAGGAGTTCCCAGTACATTATCCTTTCCCCTGTGTAATTACCTTAACAACCTCCAGCTGTTTTTATTCTCAGAAGGTTTACTCCCTGATATACAGCTTCGTACCCCCTTCTTAAGTGCAGGCCTAAATGAGCTTTTTTCTCTGTTCCCTCACCCAATCCAGATTCTTTTGGGGAGTTACCAGTACAGTAACCATACCAGGAAGTACTTAATTTATTAAGCTACTGCTTTTTTAATCTCAGTGGAGATATTTACTGATAAACAGCTACCTAAGCAGGATGTTCATGTCGTTCCTAAATGAGCTTTTATCTCTCTCCCCTCACCACAAATCAGATTCTTCTGAGGAGTTCCCAGTACATTTTCCTTTCCCCTGTGTAATTACCTTAACAAGCTCCAGCTGTTTTTATTCTCAGAAGGTTTACTCCCTGATATACAGCTGCCTACCCCCTTCGTAAGTGCAGGTCCTAAATGAGCTTTTTTCTCTGTTCCCTCACCACAATCCAGATTCTTTTGGGGAGTTACCAGTACAGTAACCATACCAGGAAGTACTTAATTTATTAAGCTACTGCTTTTTTAATCTCAGTGGAGATATTTACTGATAAACAGCTACCTAAGCAGCATGTTCATGTCGTTCCTAAATGAGCTTTTATCTCTCTCCCCTCACCACAAATCAGATTCTTCTGAGGAGTTCCCAGTACATTATCTTTTCCCCTGTGTAATTACCTTAACAAGCTCCAGCTGTTTTTATTCTCAGAAGGTTTATTCCCTGATATACAGCTGCCTACCCCCTTCGTAAGGGCAGGTCCTAAATGAGCTTTTTTCTCTGTTCCCTCACCACAATCCAGATTCTTTTGGGGAGTTACCAGTACAGTAACCATACCAGGAAGTACTTAATTTATTAAGCTACTGCTTTTCTTAATCTCAGTGGAGATATTTACTGATAAACAGGTACCTATGCAGCATGTTCATGTCGTTCCTAAATGAGCTTTTATCTCTCTCCCCTCACCACAAATCAGATTCTTCTGAGGAGTTCCCAGTACATTATCCTTTCCCCTGTGTAATTACCTTAACAAGCTCCAGCTGTTTTTATTCTCAGAAGGTTTACTCCGTGATATACTGCTGCCTACCCCATTCGTAAGTGCAGGTCCTAAATGAGCTTTTTTCTCTGTTCCCTCACCACAATCCAGATTCTTTTGGGGAGTTACCAGTACAGTAACCATACCAGGAAGTACTTAATTTATTAAGCTACTGCTTCTCTTAATCTCAGTGGAGATATTTACTGATAAACAGCTACCTACGCAGCATGTTCATGTCGTTCCTAAATGAGCTTTTATCTCTCTCCCCTCACCACAAATCAGATTCTTCGGAGGAATTCCCAGTACATTATCCTTTCCCCTGTGTAATTACCTTAACAAGCTCCAGCTGTTTTTATTCTCAGAAGGTTTATTCCCTGATATACAGCTGCCTACCCCCTTCGTAAGGGCAGGTCCTAAATGAGCTTTTTTCTCTGTTCCCTCACCACAATCCAGATTCTTTTGGGGAGTTACCAGTACAGTAACCATACCAGGAAGTACTTAAATTATTAAGCTACTGCTTTTCTTAATCTCAGTGGTGATATTTACTGATAAACAGCTACCTACGCAGCATGTTCATGTCGTTCCTAAATGAGCTTTTATCTCTCTCCCCTCACCACAAATCAGATTCTTCTGAGGAGTTCCCAGTACATTATCCTTTCCCCTATGTAATTACCTTAACAAGCTCCAGCTGTTTTTATTCTGAGAAGGTTTAATCCCTGATATACAGCGGCCTACCCCCTTCGTAAGTGCAGGTCCTAAAAGAGCTTTATCCTGTTCCCTCACCACAATCCAGATTCTTTTGGGGAGGTACCAGTACAGTATCCATACCAGGAAGTACTTAATTTATTAAGGTACTGCTTTTCTTAATCTCAGTGGAGATATTTACTGATAAACAGCTACGTACGCAGCATGTTCATGTCGTTCCTAAATGAGTTTTTATCTCTCTCCCCTCACCACAAATCAGATTCTTCTGAGGAGTTCCCAGTACATTATCCTTTCCCCTGTGTAATTACCTTAACAAGCTCCAGCTGTTTTTATTCTCAGAAGCTTTACTCAATGATATACAGCTGCCTACCCCCTTCGTAAGTGCAGGTCATAAATGAGCTATTTTCTCTGTTCCCTCACGACAATCCAGATTCTTTGGGGGAGTTACCAGTACAGTAACCATACCAGGAAGTACTTAATTTATTAAGCTACTGCTTTTTTAATCTCAGTGGAGATATTTACTGATAAACAGCTACCTAAGCAGCATGTTCATGTCGTTCCTAAATGAGCTTTTATCTCTCTCCCCTCACCACAAATCAGATTCTTCTGAGGAGTTCCCAGTACATTATCCTTTCCCCTGTGTAATTACCTTAAAAAGCTCCAGCTGTTTTTATTCTCAGAAGGTTTATTCCCTGATATACAGCTGCCTACCCGCTTCGTAAGGGCAGGTCCTAAATGAGCTTTTTTCTCTGTTCCCTCACCACAATCCAGATTCTTTTGGGGAGTTACCAGTACAGTAAACATACCAGGAAGTACTTAATTTATTAAGCTACTGCTTTTCTTAGTCTCAGTGGAGATATTTACTGATAAACAGCTACCTATGCAGCATGTTCATGTCGTTCCTAAATGAGCTTTTATCTCTCTCCCCTCACCACAAATCAGATTCTTCTGAGGAGTTCCCAGTACATTATCCTGTGCCCTGTGTAATTACCTTAACAAGCTCCAGCTGTTTTTATTCTCAGAAGGTTTTCTCCCTGATATACAGCTGCCTACCGCCTTCGGAAGTGCAGGTCCTAAATGAGCTTTTTTCTCTGTTCCCTCACCACAATCCAGATTCTTTTGGGGAGTTACCAGTACAGTAACCATACCAGGAAGTACTTAATTTATTAAGCTACTGCTTTTCTTAATCTCAGTGGAGATATTTACTGATAAACAGCTACCTATGCAGCATGTTCATGTCGTTCCTAAATGAGCTTTTATCTCTCTCCCCTCACCACAAATCAGATTCTTCGGAGGAATTCCCAGTACATTATCCTTTCCCCTCTGTAATTACCTTAACAAGCTCCAGCTGTTTTTATTCTCAGAAGGTTTATTCCCTGATATACAGCTGCCTACCCCCTTCGTAAGGGCAGGTCCTAAATGAGCTTTTTTCTCTGTTCCCTCACCACAATCCAGATTCTTTTGGGGAGTTACCAGTACAGTAACCATACCAGGAAGTACTTAATTTATTAAGCTACTGCTTTTCTTAATCTCAGTGGTGATATTTACTGGTAAACAGCTACCTATGCAGCATGTTCATGTCGTTCCTAAATGAGCTTTTATCTCTCTCCCCTCACCACAAATCAGATTCTTCTGAGGAGTTCCCAGTACATTATCCTTTCCCCTGTGTAATTACCTTAACAAGCTCCAGCTGTTTTTATTCTGAGAAGGTTTAATCCCTGATATACAGCTGCCTACCCCCTTCGTAAGTGCAGGTCCTAAAAGAGCTTTATCCTGTTCCCTCACCACAATCCAGATTCTTTTGGGGAGGTACCAGTACAGTATCCATACCAGGAAGTACTTAATTTATTAAGCTACTGCTTTTCTTAATCTCAGTGGAGATATTTACTGATAAACAGCTACGTACGCAGCATGTTCATGTCGTTCCTAAATGAGCTTTTATCTCTCTCCCCTCACCAAAAATGAGATTCTTCTGAGGAGTTCCCAGTACATTATCCTTTCCCCTGTGTAATTACCTTAACAAGCTCCAGCTGTTTTTATTCTCAGAAGGTTTACTCCCTGATATACAGCTTCCTACCCCCTTCATAAGTGCAGGTCCTAAATGAGCTTTTTTCTCTGTTCCCTCACCAAAATGCAGATTCTTTTGGGGAGTTACCAGTACAGTAACCATACCAGGAAGTACTTAATTTATTAAGCTACTGCTTTTTTAATCTCAGTGGAGATATTTACTGATAAACAGCTACCTAAGCAGCATGTTCATGTCGTTCCTAAATGAGCTTTTATCTCTCTCCCCTCACTACAAATCAGATTCTTCTGAGGAGTTCCCAGTACATTATCCTTTCCCCTGTGTAATTACCTTAAAAAGCTCCAGCTGTTTTTATTCTCAGAAGGTATATTCCCTGATATACAGCTGCCTACCCCCTTCGTAAGGGCAGGTCCTAAATGAGCTTTTTTCTCTGTTCCCTCACCACAATCCAGATTCTTTTGGGGAGTTACCAGTACAGTAACCATACCAGGAAGTACTTAATTTATTAAGCTACTGCTTTTCTTAATCTCAGTGGAGATATTTACTGATAAACAGCTACCTATGCAGCATGTTCATGTCGTTCCTAAATGAGCTTTTATCTCTCTCCCCTCACCACAAATCAGATTGTTCTGAGGAGTTTCCAGTACATTATCCTTTCCCCTGTGTAATTACCTTAACAAGCTCCAGCTGTTTTTATTCTCAGAAGGTTTACTCCCTGATATACAGCTGCCTACCCCCTTCGTAAGTGCAGGACCTAAATTAGCTTTTTTCTCTGTTCCCTCACCACAATCCAGATTCTTTTGGGGAGTTACCAGTACAGTAACCATACCAGGAAGTACTTAATTTATTAAGCTACTGCTTTTTTAATCTCAGTGGAGAAATTTACTGATAAACAGCTACCTAAGCAGCATGTTCATGTCGTTCCTAAATGAGCTTTTATCTCTCTCCCCTCACCACAAATCAGATTCTTCTGAGGAGTTCCCAGTACATTATCCTTTCCCCTGTGTAATTACCTTAACAAGCTCCAGCTGTTTTTATTCTCAGAAGGTTTATTCCCTGATATACAGCTGCCTACCCCCTTCGTAAGGGCAGGTCCTAAATGAGCTTTTTTCTCTGTTCCCTCACCACAATCCAGATACTTTTGGGGAGTTACCAGTACAGTAACCATACCAGGAAGTACTTAATTTATTAAGCTACTGCATTTCTTAATCTCAGTGGAGATATTTACTGATAAACAGCTACCTATGCAGCATGTTCATGTCGTTCCTAAATGAGCTTTTATCTCTCTCCCCTCACCACAAATCAGATTCTTCTGAGGAGTTCCCAGTACATTATCCTTTCCCCTGTGTAATTACCTTAACAAGCTCCAGCTGTTTTTATTCTCAGAAGGTTTACTCCCTGATATACAGCTGCCTACCCCCTTCGTAAGTGCAGGTCCTAAATGAGCTTTTTTCTCTGTTCCCTCACCACAATCCAGATTCTTTTGGGGAGTTACCAGTACAGTAACCATACCAGGAAGTACTTAATTTATTAAGCTACTGCTTTTCTTAATCTCAGTGGAGATATTTACTGATAAACAGCTACCTACGCAGCATGTTCATGTCGTTCCTAAATGAGCTTTTCTCTCTCTCCCCTCACCACAAATCAGATTCTTCGGAGGAATTCCCAGTACATTATCCTTTCCCCTGTGTAATTACCTTAACAAGCTCCAGCTGTTTTTATTCTCAGAAAGTTTATTCCCTGATATACAGCTGCCTACCCCCTTCGTAAGGGCAGGTCCTAAATGAGATTTTTCTCTGTTCCCTCACCACAATCCAGATTCTTTTGGGGAGTTACCAGTACAGTAACCATACCGGGAAGTACTTAATTTATTAAGCTACTGCTTTGCTTAATCTCAGTGGAGATATTTACTGATAAACAGCTACCTACGCAGCATGTTCATGTCGTTCCGAAATGAGCTTTTATCTCTCTCCCCTCACCACAAATCAGATTCTTCTGAGGAGTTCCCAGTACATTATCCTTTCCCCTGTGTAATTACCTTAACAAGCTCCAGCTGTTTTTATTCTCAGAAGGTTTACTCCCTGATATACAGCTGCCTACCCCCTTCGTAAGTGCAGGTCCTAAATGAGCTTTTTTGTCTATTCCCTCACCACAATCCAGATTCTTTTGGGGAGTTACCAGTACAGTAACCATACCAGGAAGTACTTAATTTATTAAGCTACTGCTTTTCTTAATCTCAGTGGAGATATTTACTGATAAACAGCTACGTACGCAGCATGTTCATGTCGTTCATAAATGAGCTTTTATCTCTCTCCCCTCAAAACAAATCAGATTCTTCTGAGGAGTTCCCAGGACATTATCCTTTCCCCTGTGTAATTACCTTAACAAGCTCCAGCTGTTTTTATTCTCAGAAGGTTTACTCCCTGATATACAGCTGCCTACCCCCTTCGTAAGTGCAGGTCCTAAATGAGCTTTTTTCTCTTTTCCCTCACCACAATCTAGATTCTTTATGGGAGTTACCAGTACAGTAACCATATCAGGAAGTACTTAATTTATTTAGCTACTGCTTTTCTTAATCTCAGTGGAGATATTTACTGATCAACAGCTACCTACGCAGCATATTCATGTCGTTCCAAAATGAGCTTTAATCTCTCTCCCCTCACCACGAATCAGATTCTTCTGAGGAGTTCCCAGTACTTTATCCTTTCCCCAGTGTAATTACCTTAACAAGCTTCAGCTGTTTTTATTCTCAGAAGGTTTACTCCCTGATATACAGCTGCCTACGCCCTTCGGAAGTGCAGGTCCTAAATGAGCTTTTTTCTCTGTTCCCTCACCACAATCCAGATTCTTTGGGGAGTTACCAGTACAGTAACCATACCAGGAAGTACTTAAATTATTAAGCTACTGCTTTTCTTAATCTCAGTGGAGATATTTACTGATAAACAGCTATTTATGCAGCATGTTCATGTCGTTCCTAAATGAGCTTTTATCTCTCTCCCCTCACCACAAATCAGATTCTTCTGAGGAGTTCCCAGTACTTTATCCTTTCCCCTGTGTAATTACCTTAACAAGCTCCAGCTGTTTTGATTCTCAGAAGGTTTACTCCCTGATATACAGCTGCCTACCCGCTTCGTAAGTGCAGGTCCTAAATGAGCTTTTTTCTCTGTTCCCTCACCACAATCCAGATTCTTTTGGGGAGTTACCAGTACAGTAACCATACCAGGAAGTACTTAATTTATTAAGCTACTGCTTTTCTTAATCTCAGTGGAGATATTTACTGATAAACAGCTACCTACGCAGCATGTTCATGTCGTTCCTAAATGAGCTTTTATCTCTCTCCCCTCACCACAAATCAGATTCTTCTGTGGAGTTCCCAGTACCTTATCCTTTCCACTGTGTAATTACCTTAACAAGCTCCAGCTGTTTTTATTCTCAGAAGGTTTACTCCCTGATATACAGCTGCCTACGCCCTTCGTAAGTGCAGGTCGTAAATGAGCTTTTTTCTCTGTTCCCTCACCGCAATCCAGATTCTTTTGGGGAGTTACCAGTACAGTAACCATACCAGGAAGTACTTAATTTATTAAGCTACTGCTTTTCTTAATCTCAGTGGAGATATTTACTGATAAACAGCTACATAGGCAGCATGTTCATGTCGTTCCTAAATGAGCTTTTATCTCTCTCTCCTCACCACAAATCAGATTCTTCTGAGGAGTTCTCAGTAAATTATCCTTTCCCCTGTGTAATTACATTAGCAAGCTCCAGCTGTTTTTATTCTCAGAAGGTTTACTCCCTGATATACAGCTGCCTAACCCCTTCGTAAGTGCAGGTCCTAAATGAGCTTTTTTCTCTGTTCCCTCACCACAATCCAGATTCTTTTGGGGAGTTACCAGTACAGTAACGATACCAGGAAGTACTTAATTTATTAAGCTACTGCTTTTCTTAATCTCAGTGGAGATATTTACTGATAAACAGCTACCTACGCAGCATGTTCATGTCGTTCCTAAATGAGCTTTTATCTGTCTCCCCTCACCACAATTCAGATTCTTCTGAGGAGTTCCCAGTACATTATCCTTTCCCCTGTGTAATTTCCTTAACAAGCTCCAGCTGTTTTTATCCTCAGAAGGTTTACTCCCTGATATACAGCTGCCTACCCCCTTCGTAAGTGCAGGTGCTAAATGGGATTTTTTCTCTGTTCCCTCACCACAATCCAGATTCTTTTGGGGAGTTACCAGTACAGTACCCATACCAAGAAGTACTTAATTTATTAAGCTACAGCTTTTCTTAATCTCAGTGGAGATATTTACTGATAAACAGCTACCTATGCTGCATGTTCACGTCGTTCCTAAATGAGCATTTATCTCTCTCCCCTCACCTAAATCAGATACTTCTGAGGAGTCCCCAGCACATTATCCTTTCCCATGTGTAATTACCATAACAAGCTCCAGCTGTTTTTATTCTCAGAAGGTTTACTCCCTGATATACAGCTGCCTACCCCCTTCGTAAATGCAGGTCCTAAATGAGCTTTTTTCTCTATTCCCTCACCACAATCCAGATTATTTTGGGGAGTTACCAGTACAGTAACCATACCAGGAAGTACTTAATTTATTAAGCTACTGCTTTTCTTAATCTCAGTGGAGATATTTACTGATAAACAGCTACCTACGCAGCATGTTCATTTCGTTCCTAAATGAGCTTTTATCTCTCTCCCCTCAAAACAAATCAGATTCTTCTGAGGAGTTCCCAGTACATTATCCTTTCCCCTGTGTAATTACCTTAACAAGCTCCAGCTGTTTTTATTCTCAGATAGTTAACTCCCTGATATACAGCTGCCTATCCCCTTCGTAGGTGCAGGTCCTAAATGAGCTTTTTTCTCTGTTCCCTCACCACAATCCAGATTCTTTGGGGAGTTACCAGTACAGTAACCATACCAGGAAGTACTTACTTTATTAAGCTACTGCTTTTCTTAATCTCAGTGGAGATATTTACTTATAAACAGCTACCTACGCAGCATGTTCATGTCGTTCCTAAATGAGCTTTTATCTCTCTCCCCTCACCACAAATCAGATTCTTCTGAGGAGTTCCCAGTACTTTATCCTTTCCCCTGTGTAATTACCTTAACAAGCTCCAGGTGTTTTTATTCTCAGAAGGTTTACTCCCTGATATACAGCTGCCTACCCGCTTCGTAAGTGCAGGTCGTATATGAGCTTTTTTCTCTGTTCCCTCACCACAATCCAGATTCTTTTGGGGAGTTACCAGTACAGTAACCATACCAGGAAGTACTTAATTTATTAAGCTACTGCTTTTCTTAATCTCAGTGGAGATATTTACTGATAAACAGCTACATAGGCAGCATGTTCATGTCGTTCATAAATGAGCTTTTATCTCTCTCCCCTCACCACAAATCAGATTCTTCTGAGGAGTTCTCAGTAAATTATCCTTTCCCCTATGTAATTACATTAGCAAGCTCCAGCTGTTTTTATTCTCAGAAGGTTTACTCCCTGATATACAGCTGCCTAACCCCTTCGTAAGTGCAGGTCCTAAATGAGCTTTTTTCTCTGTTCCCTCACCACAATCCAGATTCTTTTGGGGAGTTACCAGTACAGTAACGATACCAGGAAGTACTTAATTTATTAAGCTACTGCTTTTCTTAATCTCAGTGGAGATATTTACTGATAAACAGCTACCAACGCAGCATGTTCATGTCGTTCCTAAATGAGCTTTTATCTCTCTCCCCTCACCACAATTCAGATTCTTCTGAGGAGTTCCCAGTACATTATCCTTTCCCCTGTGTAATTTCCTTAACAAGCTCCAGCTGTTTTTATCCTCAGAAGGTTTACTCCCTGATATACAGCTGCCTACCCCCTTCGTAAGTGCAGGTCTTAAATGGGATTTTTTCTCTGTTCCCTCACCACAATCCAGATTCTTTTGGGGAGTTACCAGTACAGTACCCATACCAAGAAGTACTTAATTTATTAAGCTACAGCTTTTCTTAATCTCAGTGGAGATATTTACTGATAAACAGCTACCTATGCAGCATGTTCATGTCGTTCCTAAATGAGCATTTATCTCTCTCCCCTCACCTAAATCAGATTCTTCTGAGGAGTCCCCAGCACATTATCCTTTCCCCTGTGTAATTACCTTAACAAGCTCCAGCTGTTTTTATTCTCAGAAGGTTTACTCCCTGATATAAAGCTGCCTACCCCCTTCGTAAATGCAGGTCCTAAATGAGCTTTTTTCTCTATTCCCTCACCACAATCCAGATTATTTTGGGGAGTTACCAGTACAGTAACCATGCCAGGAAGTACTTAATTTATTAAGCTACTGCTTTTCTTAATCTCAGTGGAGATATTTACTGATAAACAGCTGCTACCTATGCAGCATGTTCATGTCGTTCCTAAATGAGCTTTTATCTCTCT